>NC_141996.1:1242500-1405000 GCF_049901715.1 Pseudonaja textilis | reverse complement strand
ATTCCCAGAATTCTCCAGCCAGTCAGGAATGATAGAGTTGGAAGAGACCAGAAGGGTCATCTAAGTCAGGGGTCTCCAAACTTGGCCACTTTAAGACTTGTGGACTTCAATTCCCAGAATTCTCCAGCCAGTCAGGAATGATAGAGTTGGAAGAGACCAGAAGGGTCATCTAAGTCAGGGTCTCCAAACTTGGCCACTTTAAGACTTGTGGACTTCAATTCCAGAATTCTCCAGCCAGTCAGGAATGATAGAGTTGGAAGAGACCAGAAGGGTCTTGTCAGGGTCTCAAACTTGGCCACTTTAAAACTTGTGGACTTCAATTCCCAGAATTCTCCAGCCAGTTATGATAGAGATGTGAGAGAAAGAGAAAGAGAAAGAGAGAGAGAGAGAGAGAGAGAGCACAATTATGGCTGGGGAATTCTGGGAGTTGAAGTCCACAAGTCTAAAAGTTGACAAGTTTGGGGACCCCTGATTTATAACTTCTGTAGGCAAGTAGTTCCACTGGTGAATTGTCCTCACCGCCAAGAAATTCCTCCTTAGTTCCAGGTTGCTTCTAACTTTGATGAGTTTCCATCCATTGCTTCTTCTCCTGCCTTCAGGGGTTTTGAAAATAATTTGACCCCCATCTTCTTTGGGGCAGCCCCTCAAATATTGGAAGATGCCATCATGTCCCCTCTGGTCCTCCTTTTCGCTAGACTAGCCATGCCCAGTTCCTGCAACCGTTCCTCGTATGTGTTTCAGCCTCCAGTCCCCTAGTCCTCTTTGTTGCTCTTCTCTGCACTCTTTCCAGAGTCTCAACATCTTTTTGACATCCTGGCAACCAAAACGGATGTGTGGGAATGCACGCACACACCCATGTAAGCCGGGAAGAAAAATAAATGGCAGTCGCTTTCAAACAATCTTGGTAGTCTTCAATTTACAGCCACAAATCAAACATACAGGTACACGTGAGGTGAAAAAACCCCAAAACTGCAAGAGGGAACAGAAATGGCCTTCCGAAGTAGTGGGAGCTTCATCCCAGGAGGCTTTTAAGAAGAGACTGGGCTGCCTTCGGTCAGAAATGGTATAGGATCTCCTGCTTGGGTGGGGGGTTGGACTAGATGACCTACAAGGTCCCTTCCAATTCTCTTATTTTGTTATTAGTCTGTTATTCAGAAGCTGTGGGAGCTTCATCCCAGGAGGCTTTCGAGAAGAGACTGGGCTGCCTTCAGTCAGAAATGGCGTAGGGTCTCCTGCTTGGGCAGAGGGTTGGACTAGATGACCTCCAAGATCAGTTTCCATCCATTATTCCTTATCTGGCCTTCTGGTGCTTTGGAGAATAATTAGCACCCCACTTCTTTGTGGCAGCCCCTCAAATATTGGAAGACTGTTATCATGTCACCGTTCGGAAGTTGTGGGAGTTTCATCACTGGAGGCCTTCAGGAAGAGATTGGTCAGAAATGGTGTAGGGTCTCCTGATTGGGCGGGGGGGTTGGACTAGATGACCTACAAGGTCCTACCTATGCAGAAGGAAGTTATCAAGAAAATCATGGACTGTGCTGAAATGAGTAAATTGACATTTGAAATTAGAGAACAAGAAGATAAACAATTTTATATGATATGGGATTTGTTTCATCAATGGTTGGACAAAAAGACATGGTAATGTAATAGACTAGATAATTTTGTAATAGAAGTTTAATAGATTGATATAAAATATAATATAGACATATATAAGCATGAGATGAAATGTGTAATATAAATTTTAAAACAAAATTTGGAATATCTCATATAAAATGATGGAATAAATAGTTCAGTCACAGATGATTAATAACTGATAAATATATAAGCATATGTTAGTTCGACAATGTGAAAATTGATATAAACTGGGAGTAATGACTACAAAAGGATAGCACAAAAGATCTGTAACCAACCGACACATTGTATGTATATGAAATGGAAGATGGTTTTAGGTTTTTATGTTTTGTTTGTATATGTTTGTCTTAAAAAAATAAAAACTTTTTGTAAAAAGAAAAAAAAGAAATGGTGCAGGGTCTCCTGCTTGGGCGGTGGGTTGGACTAGATGACCTATGAGGTCCCTTCCAACTCTGATTATCTGTTATCTGAGGGGCTGCCCCAAAGGAGAGGGGGGGTCACCTTATTCTCCAAAGCACCAGAAGGCAGGACAAGAAGCAACAGATGGACACTAACCAAGAAGAGAAGCAACTTGGAATTAAGGAGGAATTGCCTGACAGTGAGGACAATTAACCAGCGGAACTGCTTGCCACCAGAAGTTGTGGCTGTTCCATCACTGGAGGTTTTTAAGGAAAGATTGGACAGCCTTTTTGTCCTCCTCCAACGGGACACCGTCTCCTGGTGTCTGGACCAAGGACCTGTGTGGTGGGTGCTGGATTTTGTGCCTGCTGGCCGGGGGTGTCCTGGGCGTTGAAGTCCACCCATCCTCGGACGGGCCCAGTTAAGAAACAAGCGTTTTTACAGTTTGCTCTCGATAAACTTTTCCTTTCCTCCCTTCCAGCTTTTTCTACGCCTTGGCATCAGTTCAGAACAAATCCAGCGACTCGTTGACAGCCTCTTCCGTAGGCCGCAGCGAGCACGCACACCCACACTCCCACACACGTTCGCACAACACCCGCTCCCGGAGAGGAGGACAAGGCCATCTGTCGACGGGTGATGAGTGGGGGAACTTGAAAAGGCATCGAATGAGACACACACACACACCCAAAAAACCGCCGCCGTTGTTCCATGGAGATGCTCTCCACGCCAGGGGTGGGATTCAAATAATTGAACCACCACCGGTTCTCTGACCTAATGACCGCCTGGGTGGCTGTAGCCGTGCCTCTGGGCATGGCCAGAAGGGGTGACGGGCAGCACTCGGCCTCTTGCACCGCCCTGGGAGCAAAAACGGGTCATGTGCCGTAACTCCCTGCACCCCGTTTTGGGCCTGGTAGGCTTTCCTGAAGCCTCCTGGAAGCAAAAACGAGCCAAGGGTTCCTCCTGGAAGAGACGGGGCAGGGAGGGACAAAGCTATCCAGCAATTTGACAACCGGTTTGGTCGAACTGGTGCAAACTGGTCGAATCCTACCGCTGCCTTAGAATCAACATAGGGCCATGGTGGGTGTGGTGAGGGGGGGTTGACAGGCAGCGCTCAACTTGGGAGCAAAAACGGTCTGCGGGGAGTGTGCCGTAACTCCCTGCACCCTTTTTGGGCCTAGTAGGCCTCCCTGCAGCCTCCTGGGAGCAAAAACGGTCTGCGGGGTGTGTGGTGTGTGTGCCGTAACTCCCTGCACCCTTTTTGGGCCTAGTAGGCCTCCCTGCAGCCTCCTGGGAGCAAAAACAGGCTGCGGCGGTCATGCTGCACCCCTGTGCCCCATTTGGGCTTAGTAGGCCTCCCACAGCCTCCTGGGAGCAAAAACGGTCTGCGGGGTGTGTGTGTGTGCCGTAACTCCCTGCACCCTTTTGGGGCCTAGTAGGCCTCCCCGCAGCCTCCTGGGAGCAAAAACAGGCTGCAGGGGGTGTGTGTGTGTGTGTGTGTGTGTGTGCCGTAACTCCCGCACCCTTTTTGGGGCCTAGTAGGCCTCCCCGCAGCCTCCTGAGAGCAAAACAGGCTGTGGGGGTCATGCTGTACCCCTGTGCCCCATTTTGGGCTTAGTAGGCCTCCCCGCAGCCTCCTGGGAGCAAAGACAGTCTGCGGGGTGTGTGTGTGTGCCGTAACTCCCTGTACCCTTTTTGGGGCCTAGTAGGCCTCCTGCAGCCTCCTGGGAGCAAAATGGGCTGTGGGGTCATGCTGTACCCTGTGCCCCATTTTGGGCTTAGTAGGCCTCCCGCAGCCTCCTGGGAGCAAAGACAGTCTGCGGGGTGTGTGTGTGTGTGTGTGTGTGTGCCGTAACTCCCCGCACCCTTTTTGGGGCCTAGTAGGCCTCCCCGCAGCCTCCTGAGAGCAAAAACAGGCTGTGGGGTCATGCTGCACCCTGTGCCCCATTTTGGGCTTAGTAGGCCTCCCCGCAGCCTCCTGGGAGCAAAAACGGTCTGCGGGGTGGGTGTGTGTGCCGTAACTCCCTGCACCCTTTTTGGGGCCTAGTAGGCCTCCCCGCAGCCTCCTGGGAGCAAAAACAGGCTGCAGGGTGTGTGTGTGTGTGTGTGTGTGCCGTAACTCCCCGCACCTTTTTGGGGCCTAGTAGGCCTCCCCGCAGCCTCCTGAGAGCAAAAACAGGCTGTGGGGTCATGCTGTACCCCCTGTGCCCCATTTTGGGCCTAGTAGGCCTCCCCGCAGCCTCCTGGGAGCAAAAATGGGCTGTGGGGAGACTCCTAGAAGGGGCCAAGCCAGCCAGCAATTTGACAACCGGTTCGGCTGAACCGGTGCAAACCGGTTGAATCGCACCCTTGCCTTAGAATCAACACGTATTCCACACCCAGAACAAGCTCCCCTATAAAACTATAAAGCGGTGCACCCCGTTTCTCTGCTGTTGCCCCTAAAAGGCAAACCTCTTTCGCTTTTGGAAATCGGCAAATATTTCTCCTTTCCTCTGGATTTCAGTCCGATTTATACATTTTTGCACAACCCTCCGGCTCGCGTTGGGCCCCCAGATGGTTCTTCCGACAGCGCCTTCCAACCAAACCCCTTCATCGGGTGACTGAAGTCGCTGGTCAGCAAAGGGGGGACCTTTCGATGCCATCTAGCCGGGATGACAACGAAGAGCCTGCCCTGCGCGATGATAAGCGATTCCCCAGATGTGGCTCTGAGCAGAGCCGTCCTCGTCTCTCCGAGGGGCGGAAATCCATGCGCTCCCCATGGCTACGTCAGGGGTGGGAGGGAGGGAGGCTGGCCTGCTCCAAAGGCCATTGTTCTCCAGGTGGACGATCCCCAGGAGACCTCCCACATCAAAAGGCCCACGTCACCAGAAGCAGAACCGTTTGTTTTCTTTCGCTACCAGGGCTGGCACGCAGCCGGAGTTCCTTTCCAAGACTCTCTCGCCCAGGCTTGCCAACACAATCCACCCGGGACCTCTGCCCCTCTGCCCCTCTGCCAGCCCTGCGGAGTTGTCCGGGGCTGGAAAGGAGGAGAGGAGAAGATAAGACGAGATAAGCCCAGCCGGGTAGACCAGGCTGAGAAACCAAAGCTGGGTAGGTCCCCTGGAGCAAAATAACAGAATAGCAGAGTTGGAAGGGACCCTGGAGGTCTTCTAGTCCAACCCCCGCTGGTCAAGCAGAAGACCCCACCCCACAGTCTTTCCTTAAAAGCGTCCAACGATGGAGCATCCGCAATGTCTAGTGGCAAGCAGTTCCACTGGTTAATTGTTCTTAGGGGTTAGGAAATTTCTCCTTAATTCCAGGTTGCTTCTACTCCTTGATGAGTTTCCACCCGTTGCTTCTTGTCCTGCCTTCGGGTGCTTTGGAGAATAAGTTGACCCCCCCCACCCCTTCCTTCCTCCCTTCCTTCCTTCCTTCCTTCCTCCCTCCCTTCCTCCCTCTTTCAGTCTCCCACCTTCTTTCCCTTCCCTTCCTCCCCCCTTCCTTCCTTTCAATCTTCCTCCCTTCTCTTCCTTCTTCTCCCTTACTTTTTTCAATCTTCCTTCTCCCTCCTTCACTTCTTTCCCACCCTCCTCCTCCCCTCCGCTCCATCCCTTCATTCCTTCCCACTTTCTCCTCTTTCCTCCCGCTCCCTCTCCTTCCTTCCTTCCTTCTCACCCTCCTCCTCCCCTTTCCTCCATTCCTTCATTCCTTCCCACTTTTCCCTCTCCCCTCCCTCCCTTCTTTTCTTCCTTTCTTCCTCTTTCAGTCTTCCTTCTTTCTCCTTCCTTCCCCTCTCCCTCTTTAAATCTCCCTCCTTCCCCTCCCCCTTGCTTCTTTCCTCTTCCAATCTTCCTTCCTTCCTCCCCCTCTTTCTTTCTGTCTTTCTTTCTTTCTTTCTTTCTTTCTTTCTTTCTTTCTTTCTTTCTTTTTCTTTCTTTTTCTTTCTCTCTCTCTCTTTCTTTCTTTCTTTCTTTTCCTCCTTTCTTCCATTTCTTTCTTTCCTCCTTTCTTTCTTTCTTCCATTTCTTTTCCTTCCTTCCTTCCTTTCCTCCTTTCTTCCATTTTCTTTATTCCTTCCATTTTCTTCCTCCCTTTCCTCCTTTCTTTTTCTCTTTCTTTTCTTTCTTTTCTTTTCTTTTCTTTTCTTCCTTCCTTCCTTCCTTCCTTCCTTTCTAAATTTACTTTTCATGGGAAGAGGGAGAGGCCTCCCCTTAAATCTGCAGTCGGCTTTTAAAATTCTACTACAGGTGGGGCTTGTTATTTTACTACTACAATAGTTTATTGTCTTCAGGCGGCACATTTTCAGCAGCTGTTCTTTCTTTAATATGTTAAATCATGACTTTTTTTTTTAAGTTTGTTTTGCTGGAGAAAAGTTTTGGGAAGAGCTGCACGGATAATGTTAAAGTAACATGAATTCCAAGCCCCAGTGAAGAATTCCCCAACCCTATTATTCACAGCCTGTGCTAAACACACTGGACAGGTACAGGTACCCCTTGACTTACGACAATTGAGCTCAAAGGTTCTGTTGCTAAGTTCTGTTTGTTAAGTGAGTTTTGTCCTGTTATATCATTTTTCTGGCCCCAGGCGCACTTGATGCAAATTCAGAAGCTAAGTCACTGGCTCATATTTATGGCAGGTTCGAGCAACAGATCCTATGTACCATTCCAGACAAATGGCTGTCCAGTCTCTTCTTTAAAACCTCCATTGATGGAGCAGCCACAACTTCTGGTGGCCAGCAGTCCCACTGGTTAATTGTCCTCACTCTTAGGAAGTTTCTCCTTAGTTCCACGTTGCTTCTCTCCTCGGTTAGTGTCCACATGTTGCTTCTTGTCCTGCCTCTTCAGGGGCTTTGGAGAATAGCTTGACTGCCTCTTCTTTGGGGCAGCCCCTCAGTACTAGAACTCAGATAATCAGAGTTGAAAGGGACCTTGTAGGCCATCTAGTCCAACCCCCTGCCCAAGCGGGGGACAAATGGTAGTTCAGTCTCTTCTTGAAAGTCTCCAGGGATGAAGGTCCCACAACTTCTGAAGGCAACTTCTGTTCCATTGGTGGATTGTTTTCACTGTCAGAAAGTTTCTCCTTATTTCCAGGTTGAATCTCTCCTGGATCAGTTTCCATCCATTCTTCCTTGTCTGGACTTTGGGTGCTTTAGAAAATAGCTTGACCTCCTCCTCCTCTCTGGGGCAGCCCCTCAAATATTGGAAGATGCTCTCCTGTCTCCCCTGGTCCTTCTCTTCCCTAGACTAGCCAGGCCCAGTTCCTGCAACCATTCATGGTATGTTTTAGCCTCCAGTCCCCTCATCATCCTGGTTGCTCTTCTCTGCACTCTTTCTAGAGTCTCAACATCTTTTTTTATAGTGTGGTGACCAAAACTGGATGCAGGACTCCAGGTGTGGCCTTACTAAGGCTTTATAGAGCGGTGTTAGTACCTCCTTTGATCTTGATTATATCCCTCTGTTAATACAACTTAGGATTGCATTAGAAGATGCTATCCTGTCACATCTAGTCCTTCTTTTCATGAAACTACCCAATTCCTGCAACCAATCTTCATGTATGAATACACCCAAGGATTGTATTCGCTTTTTTGGCGGCGGCTGCACATGGCTAGCTCATCTTTAAGTAATCGTCCACCAGTACTCCAAAATCCCTCTCACAGTTAGCCAGGTTTCGCCTAATTTGTACCTTTGTTTTTTTTTCTGTCCAGGTGTAAAACTTTGCTTTTATCCACCTTCAGTTTCATGTGGTTGGATAGGGCACCATAATTCATGTTTCGGCTTCAGTCCCCTGATGGTCTTAAATTGCTCTTCCCTGCCTCCTCTCTCTCCCGCCAATGTTCAGTAACGCAAAATCTGGATGGGTTCCACACACCACGTGGTGTAGCCAAATTTTAGCACATCACCTTCCGCCTACCTAGCATGTCATTTCTTTATGGCCCGGGGCGTGACAGGTTGCAAGAAAATTGGCTTGACTAAACAGCAGTTTAAATAGAAGTAAAAAATAAAAGCACGTTTTTGCCAACTAAATATCCCCTCCGGTTTTGGTTATGTTCTGCGTGAATTGGCATTCAGAGCCCGTCTCTTGATTTTCAACACGGTGTAAAACTTGTAGTAAGCCTAGATATTGACAAATAGCTGTTGATGTTATTTCTAAGATCCTAGAAATCGTCTTTTTAAATCCTCGGTAAGAAAAACCAACGGGGAGTTCGGCAGTCAGGTTTAAGGTTAGTAAGTGCTCCTTCTAAGTCAGGATCACAAAGCCAGTTTGGTCTAGAGGTCAAATTGCTGGGCTAAAAAAAACAGGAGGTGGTGAGTTCCAGTCCTGCTTTAGTCACAAACGCCAGTTTGGGTGATTTTTGACCCAATCACCAGGAGGTTGTGAGTTCTAGTCCTGCTTTAATTACAAAAGCCAGCTGGGTGACTGTGGGCCAATCACTAGGAGACTGTGAGTTCTAGTTCCATTTTAGACATGAAACCCAGCTGAGTGTCTTTAGGCAACCACTAGGAGTCTGTGAGTTCTAGTCCCAGCTTATACATTAAATCCCACTAAGTGTTTTTGGGCCAACCAACCAAAATTCACTTATAACAACCGTCTCGCTTAACGATGGAAATGGCAGTCTCGATTTTGGTCGTAAGTAGAGGACGCCCTATTTACAGAGCACACCGGCAGAAGAAGGAGACCTGTGCGATTGGGCGGGGGGGTGGACTAGATGACCTATAAGGTCCCTTCCACCTCTGATTATCTGTTATCTGATTGTGACCAAGGGAGAGTTGGGATAAAATCGAACGGCGTTCACAGTCGAAGGGGCGGAAGGGAGTTGTGGAATCGGCACCTGGAAGAGCCAAAAAAGGCGGCTCGCTTTGTGAACGAAGAGCCCGACGTCACAAAGTGTGAGTCCGTGTCCTCGTTACGAAAGGGAAGGCTCTCCCAGAAGGGCGACAGTCTGCCTGTCACACTCATGCAAAGCTCCAATTAACGGGAGACTAAACGGTTGCAAGTCGAGAACATCCCGTAGAAATCATCTTCCTGCTTGAGTAGGGGCGGGTTGGACTAGAAGACCTCCGGGGGATCCCTCCCGCCTCTTGATATTCTATAATTTTTGCAGTTCTGTAAGGAAGCTTCCCTGCCTCTGTGGAGAAAAAGAGCTACGCAGGTGAGGTTTGTCCATCAAAGTAGGGAAACTGGGTTTTATTTTATTTTATTTTATTTTATTTCTTTGTCTGCGTGCCAAACAGACTGTCAGAAAATAAATGATTAATAACACTAAGAAGAGCAAGAAATAGGAATTTCTATTTACTTACGACGGGGCGACAGCCTCGTATCACAGTTGTGCGAACGCTGATAATGGGAGACCCAAATAAGAAGCGTTGCGGAAAACGGTGCGATATTGTGCATGAATGCAACGGCGCACGAAAAAAAACGCCTCGGGTTTGGTGGCATGAATGAACAGCTGTGAATGAGATGAGCGCCCAGAAGAGGAAACCATGATTGGGCCATTCAGAGGATCCCCCAAATGAATGAAAACAGGATTATTTGGGGAATATCAGCCCGGAGAAGAAGGAGGAGGAGGAGAAAAGGAGGAGGAGGAGGAAGAGGAAGAGGAAGAAGAGGAGGAAGAAGAAGAAGAAGAAGAAGAAGAAGAAGAAGAAGAAGAAGAAGAAGAAGAAGAAGAAGAAGAAGAAGAAGAAGAAGAAGAAGAAGAAGAAGAAGAAGAAGAAGAAGAAGAAGAAGCAGCCACAAAAATAATTTGGGACACAAGAATTCAGATTTGACAGGCGCCTGCCACACAACACCCTGGATTGAACACTTGTCGATAAAAAAGGACAAAAACACGATCTGGATAGTGGATGTGACAGTACCTGGAAAGAGAAGAAGAAGAAAAAGAAGAAGAAGGAGGAGGAGGGGGAGGGGGGAGGGGAGGGGAGGGAGAAGGAGAAGGAGAAGGAGAAGAAGAGAGGAGGAGGAGGAGGAGGAGGAGGAGGAGGAGGAGGAGGAGGAGGAGGAGGAGGAGGAGGAGGAGGAACTGAAGGAGATCACAAAACACGAAGACCAGCAAATAGGAGTAGAACGATTGTGGTAGAAGAAGACATAGGTACTCCCAGTGATAACAGGTCCCCCGGGGTGCAATCCCAAAATATCTGGAGCAGTCAATTTGCAAAAGGCATACATAAGTGAGCTACTAGTACCGCTCTATATACTACTCTTATTCATCTACAGCAGGGGTAGATCTGATGCTCAGGAGTTCCACTCCCCCTCCCCACCTGGAAAGAAATCTCTTCCAAATGCAAAACACAAGCAGAGGAGAGGAGTTTCAGTTTCACAGCAGTACCAAGCAGTGTTAGTACAGAACAGCTGAGTTAAGCCACACCCAGGCTCCTTGCTGTCTCCTTCTTGCTCACCCAGCAAATACTGTTTCAGTTTCCAAACAGCCCTCCACTCTCTCACACAGACAGGACGCCAGCCAGGTGAATAGGCAGAGGGAGAATTTTTTTCCCCCTTATTTCCTCCCCAAAAACTAAGTCCCACCACATAGTTTTGTAGCGAAGCACGGGTATAGAGCTATAATAATAATAATAATAATAATAATAATAATAATAATAATAATAATAATAATAATAATAACGATGACCTTGCTGGCCCTCCTTCCCAGCCTTGCTCCACAAACAGAAGCCAGTATGATCGGGTGGCCAGCGAAGGAGAAAGACTGGTGTGAAATTGTGACACGTTTGGGACACCAACCGGTGTGAGTTTCTGGTCCTTGAGGACATCCCCGGCCAAAGAACGAGAACACAAAGGCAGACGGACAAATTAAAAAGGGCCAATGTGTTTTGGAGAGAAAAGTCTGGCGGAAATCCATCTGCCCTGATTAAAAAGTAGGTTATTGGGAGCTGGACGTGCGCTCAGCTTTCCTCCTGGCTGTTCAACCACAACCACAACACACAAAGAGGCACCTTCTCAATTGGGCGTTTTTTGGTTCACCTTGGAGTATTTGTTTTTGTGCGTGTACTGTTTTTATTCTCGACTCTTGTCTCTTTCTTTGCTGGCTCAGTTCCGTCAGCTCTGCTGTTTGGACGTGGGGCCATTTTGCGATGATCTCTTCCTTTCTCCAGGCACAGCATCATAAAACCATAGACTCCCTAGAGCTGGAAGGGACCTTGGAGGTCTTCTAGTCCAACCCCAACCCCGGATCAAGCCAGGAATCCTTATATCATCCTGGATGAATAGTCGTCTATTTTTTTTCTCTCAAAAGCCTTCACTGACGGAGCAACCAAAACATCTATATCTGTCTGTCTATCAGTTTATATCTATCTATCTATTTATCTATCCATCCATTTATCTATTTATCAATCCATCCTATATCTAATCATTCCACCTATCATTTCATATATCCATATATCCATATATCCATATATCCATATATCATCTATCTATCTATCTATCTATCTATCTATCTATCTATCTATCTATCTATCTATCTATCTATCTATCATCTATCATCTATCTATCATCTATCATCTATCTATCATCTATCTATCATCTATCATCTATCTATCATCTATCATCTATCATCTATCATCTATCTATCATCTGTCATCCATCATCTATCATCTATCATCTATCTATCTATCTATCTATCTATCTATCTATCTATCTATCTATCTATCTATCTATCTATCTATTATCTATCTATCTATCATCTATCTATCTATCTATCTATCTATCTATCTATCTATCTATCTATCTATCTATCTATCTATCATCTATCTATCTATCTATCTATCTCAATCATCCATCCATCCATCTCTGTCTGTCTGTCTACCTATATATCTCTATCATATCTATCTATCATATATTTATATCTATCTATCTATCTATCTATCTATCTATCTATCTATCTATCTATCTATCTCTATAGCTATATCTATCTATCTATCTATCTATCTATCTATCTATCTATCTATCTATCTATCTATCTCTGTCTGTATGTATATGTATCTATATATCTATCTATCCATCCATATCTATTTATCTATCCATCCATCCATTTATCTATCTCTGTGTATTCTTTCTATCTATTTCTGTGTCTATTCTTTCTATCCATCAATCCATCCTATATCTAATCATTCCATCTATCATTCCATCTATCCATCTATCATCTATCTATCTATCCATCCCTCTATCTATCTATCTATCTATCTATCTATCTCATCCATCCACATTACCTATTTGTCTATCATCTATATATATAAAAAGCGAAATAATACCACTCACGCATCATCACAAAATCTCCAGAACCGTAAAGCCTACAAACTTGAAATTCAGCACGTAGGTTCCTCTTGGCTTCTAGGGGCTCCCTAAGAAAGGATTTTTCCAAAGGACCCTCAGAGCATTTAGAGTATTTCCTATATTATCATTATTATTAACACGCTCTGATGCTCAGGAGTTTTACCCCCTCTCCCCACCTGAAAAAAAAGAAATCTCTTCCAAAGGCAAAACACGAGGAGAGGAGTTTCACTTTCAGTTTCAGAGCACCAAGCAGCTTTAATACAGAACAGTTGAGCTAAGCCACACCCAGGCTCCTTGCTGTCTCCTTCTTGCTCACACAGCAAATACTCTTTCAGTTTCCAAACTGCCCTCAACTCTCTCACACACTGACAGGACATTAGCCAGAGGAATACCGATGGATGCTGGTAGGGAGAGGCAGAATTTTTCCCCCTTATTTTCCTGCCCGAAAACTAAGCCCCACCACATAGTTTCATAGCGAAGCATGAATATTGAGCTAATATAGAATAGAATGAATAAGCTGGAAGGGACCTTCGAGGTCTTCTAGTCCGGCCCCCTGCCTCAAGCAGGAGAACCAGGTTATGTATCTCATCTCTCTTCCCAAAATCCTAGGCTTGGAAGGGTCATCCTGGCCTTCTAGCCAAGGGTCTCCAACCTTGGCCACTTTAAGACTGGTGGACTTCAACTCCCAGAATTCCTCAGCAAGCCAGGAATGATAGAGTTGGAAGAGACCAGAAGGGTCATCTAAGTCAGGGGTCTCCAACCTTGGCCACTTTAAGACTTGTGGACTTCAACTCCCAGAATTCCCCAACCAGCTATGAATGATAGAGTTGGAAGAGACCAGAAGGTCCATCTAAGTCAGGGGTCTCCAACCTTGGCCACTTTAAGATTTGCGGACTGCAACTCCCAGAATTCCTCAGCCAGCTTTGCCAACTTTAAGACCTGTTGACTTCTGGGAGTTGAAGTCCACAAGTCTTAAAGTTGCCAGGGTTGGAGACCCCTGTTCTAGCCCAATCCCCCCCCAGGGGGTTGGACTAGAAGACCTTCAAGGTCCCTTCCAAGTCCGTAATTCTGCAATTCTGTTTATTTTAGAGTGTTTTTCCAACAGGTTTTTGCCACCTTCCCGTTCGAAAAACTAAATCGCCGTATTCTTTCTTTGGCGATTGCAGCTCCTTCTCGGCATTTCAACCACGTTCCGGCTTCATTGTGGCAAATCCATGATGCTTGTTCTTCCGGCACGCCTGGCGATCCCTCGCAAAGGCTGAAGCCGACCAGCTCCCGGCCTCCTTGGAGGTGGAAACCAGGGCAAGATGGATGGGTAGCAGCCGAGGGAGGCCCTTTCCCAGAAGCCCGACCCAGAGCCGGCCTGGCTCACTCGGGGGGTTTAAAGGCTGTGCACTTCCAGGGGGCAGGAAGTCAATTTTTGTTTTTTGTTTTTAAAAAGCACAAGCTTCTTTCTAACGGGTCTAATTAGCTCAAGACCAGCCGCCTACCCCCAGGGCTCCTACGGTTTTAGTCTGCAAGAAAAACCACCAAGCGCAGGGAGTACCAAGGAGGACTCCTCCTCCTCTTCTCCACAAACCCACTCTTTTTTCCAGCACTGATGATGTTCCCTAGTTGGGTCATGAAATGCCTGCAAGAAAACCCACCAAGCTCGGAGAGGACCAAGAACCACATAGTTCTCCTCCTCCTCCTCTTTTGCAAATTTTTCTCCTTTTTTGCAAATTTTTCTCCCTTCTAGCACTGATGATGTTCCCTAGTTGGGTCATGAAACGTCTGCAAGGAAACCACCAAGTTTAGAGAGCATCAAGGACCCCGTTGTGGTCCTCCTCCTCTTCCTTCTCCTCCTCCTCTCGATGGTCCCTAGTTGGGTCATGAAACGCCCACAAGAAAACCACCAAACTCAGAGAGCATCAAGGACCCACAGTTGTCATCCTCCTCCTCCTCCTCTCTGTAAACCCCTCTTCCTTCTAGCACTGATGATGTTCCCTAGTTGGGTCATGAAATGTCTGCAAGGAAACCACCAAGCTCAAAGAGCACCAATGACCCACAGTTCTCCTCCTCCTCCTCCTCTCCTCCTCCTCCTCCTCTCTATAAACCCACTTCCTTCCAGCACTGATGAGGTTCCCTAGTTGGGTCATGAAATGTCTGCAAGGAAACCACCAAGCTCAAAGAGCACCAATGACCCACAGTTCTCCTCCTCCTCCTCATCTTCCTCCTCCTCCTCCTCTCTATAAACCCCACTTCCTTCCAGCACTGATGAGGTTCCCTAGTTGGGTCATGAAATGTCTGCAAGGAAACCACCAAGCTCAAAGAGCACCAATGACCCACAGTTGTCATTCTCCTCCTCCTCCTCCTCCTCCTCCTCCTCCTCCTCCTCCTCCTCCTCCTCCTCCTCCTCCTCCTCCTCCTCCCCTCCTCTCTTCACAAGAGATCCCCCCGGAGAGGTAGTCTCTGAGGGTCCACAACCATTTGATGGCACAGGATCTACCGATCCAGGAGGACAAAC
This sequence comes from Pseudonaja textilis, assembly GCF_049901715.1. Taxonomy (NCBI): domain Eukaryota; kingdom Metazoa; phylum Chordata; class Lepidosauria; order Squamata; family Elapidae; genus Pseudonaja; species Pseudonaja textilis. Next base: position 1,390,203 of record NC_141996.1, on the reverse strand, counting down.
CAGGAACAGCACCTCCCTTCTTGAAGGATTTAAAAAACAGACGGGGTTTAAAATACGCAAGTGGCTACTTCAAGATGTCCTCGTTTCCCGGGGAGCTGGCTCATCTAGTCCACGGTCCTCCGAAGTCCACCACCCACCCGAAAAGCATTTCTTTCCTGATAACTTAAAAATAACCCTAAATCTGGGGCTGGCTTCCAAGTGGTCCTTCCGCTGAGATCAAGACTTGAAGATGCCCAGCCGGTAGATGTTCTCCGTAATGGAGCCTTCCTCGGCAAGAAGAGGCCAAGGATTGTATAAAAAGAGGGAAAAATCTGGACTCAATTCGGTTTGTGCCAAGCGTGGTGCAAAAAGCCGCCACCTCGGCTGCCTCCAGCTAGTCTCGTACCATGGTCCTGTTTGTGGGATTCTGTTTTAACGGCCCCTAGAGAGAAAAGTGGGTGAAAAATGGACAGAAGTCTCACGTCCCGTTTTTTTCAGTGCCGTTCTCACTTTGAACGGCCGCTAAATGAACGGTTGTTCACTTAGTGGAGACTTTCTTTCTCTCTCTCTCGTTTGCATTTTAACTTTGGGGGGAAAAACAACAACATTTAAACCATGATTTCTTCTTGGAAAGTTAAAAAAGAAAGAAAACAGCCAAGCCGGCCAGGTTTCTTCCTGCTTTCCTGCCCTCGCTTGGGGCATCAGGAAATAGCGGCCAGGGGAAGGTCCCGAGGTCAGGATGCAGAGCCCATCGAGCAGGGCTGGGTGGCTTTTCGACACTTCCTCCCACAGGCAGATGGGTCGTAAGGAAACGGACCAAGAAGCCGGGGAGGGGTGTGTGTGTATGTGTGTGGTTTTACGCACCGTCTCCTTTGCCAAGGAGGCCGGGACAGGCAGGGCCCGAGGAGGGAACGGCGCATTTCCCCAGGCGAAGGGTCACTCTCCACCCACCCGCTCGGAGAATAGCAGGAAAATGTGACCTGGCTCGCTTGCCTGGATCTGTTCATGCCCGAGGAGAAGTTTTTAGGCGAGCTGCTCCAAAGTTCAACGCTAGCACGTTCAATGTGGGACAGATTCACTACGATTCTTGACGGACGTCTCGGGTTTTTTTATGTGCACTGAGAGCCTTTGCAGGCTTTGCGCCAAGTGTGTATCCAATCACACTTGGCCAATAAAGAATTCTATTCTATTCTATTCTATTCTATTCTATTCTATTCTATTCTATTCTATTTTCTTATTCTATTCTATCTTCTATTCTATTCTTTCTTATTCTATTCTATTTTGTATTCTATTCTATTTTGTATTCTATTCTATTCTATTCTCTCTCTTATTCTATTCCATTCCATTCTATTCTATTCTATTCTATTCTATTCTATTCTATTCTATCCTATTCTATTCTTTATTCCAATATTCTATTCTATTCTACATTATATTATATATTCTCTCTTCTCCTCTTCTCTTCCTATTCCTATTCCTATCCTATTTTATTCCTATTCTGTTCTGTTCTATTTCTATTCTATTCTATTCTATTTTATTCTATTCTTCTCTCTTCTTCTCTTCTTATTCCTATATTCTACTCTATTCTATTCTATTCTATTCTATTCTACTCTACTCTTTCTCCTTGCCTATTCTATTCTAATTTCTATTCTATTCTCTCCTATTCTCTCCTATTCTCTTCTCTTGTCTCCTATTCTCTTCTCTTCTCTCTTCTCTTCTTATTCCTATAATCTACTCTATTCTATTCTATTCTCTTCTACTGTCTCTTCTCTATTCTATTCTATTTTCTCTTCTCCTCTCCTCTGTCTATTCCATTCCATTCCATTCCATTCCATTCTATTCTATTCCATTCCATTCTATTCTATTCTCTCCTATTCCATTCCATTCCATTCCATGTCTAGTCTAGAGAAAAGAAGGACTGGGGGGAACATGATAGCATTATTGCAGGATTTGAGGGGCTGCCAGAAAAAAGAGAGGAAGAGGTCCATCTATTCTCCAAAGCCCCTGAAGAGGCAGGACAATCAAGCAATGGATGGAAACTGATCAAGGAGTAGAAGCAACTTGGAACTAAGGAGGAATTTCTTGACAGTCAGAACAATTAATCAATGGAACAGAAGTTGCCTCCAGAAGTGGCTGACCCATCATTGGAGGCTTTTAAGAAGAGATTAGACAACCCTTTTTCTGACATGCTAAATGCTCCAGCAAGGGGTTGGACTAGAACAGGGCTCTTCCCACCTTTTGGACCTCAGGGACCACCAAACTCATCCTTTTAAATTCCCGCGGACCAGAGACCCTGGGAAAATCCCCCCAAAAATCTGCAGGAAAATCCCCCACCCTGATTTCCTACCGATCGATTGTTCTTTATTTGGGATCGCAGGATACCATCTCCGGCTCCGTTCTCAGGGGGAGAGAGAGAGAGAGAGAGAGAGACTTTTGGCTTCATGCAAGGAAAGCAGCAGAAGCCGCAGAAGTCTTTCTTTCTCTCCCCAAACTCTGCCAGAAATGAGTCTTTGGAGCCTCTTGGAGCAGGAGGCCTTGCAGGGTCCCAAAGGCTCACTTCTGGCGGAGTTTGGGGGAGAGAAAGAAAGACTTTGGCTGCTTTCCTTGCATGAAGCCAGAAGCAGAAGAAGGAAGAAGTGGAAAGGAGCAGCCCGGTGGCCAGGCCAGGCGCGTGGGGTGAATGGGGCAAGTCCCCCTCCGCCCTTTCCCCCTCCCCTCACTACCCCGTGTTGCTCGCGATGCAAGCTACGCAAGCTTTGTGTTCCCACGCAGCCTGCATGAATTGCTTTGGGAGGGAGGACATTTCTCTGCGGACCACCAAAATTTCCTTGCGGACCACCGGTGGGCTGTGGCCCACCGGTTGGCGACCACTGGACTAGAAGGCCTTCAGTGTCCCTTCCAATTGTGCGATTCAGGTTTTTTTTCTATTATAACCTCTGAGAATCTTGGATATGTCTAGTTTAATGAAAAGAAGGAATGAGGAGTGACACGGTAGCAGCCTTCCAGTATTTGAGGGGCTGCCCTAAGGAAGAGGAGGGGTCACTCTACTCTCCAAAGCCCCTTGGAGAAGGCAGGAGAAGAAGCAATGGATGGAAACTCATCAAGGAGTAGAAGCAACCCGGAACTAAGGAGGAATTTCCAAGCAGTGAGGACAATGAACCAGTGGAACTGCCTGCTACCAGAAGTTGTGGCTGCTCCATCACTGGAGGTTTTCAAGAAGAGATTGGGACAGTCCCATGTCCAGAATGGTAGAGGGTCTCCTGCCTGAGCAGGGGGTTGGACTAGAGGACCTCCAAGGCCCCTTCCAGCTCTCTTCTGATTGATTGACTGATTGGCATTGTGCATCCGACCCACTCCCTGCTTCTTCCTGTCTCCAGCCAGGCTGGTTCGGTTGTGCCAAATCTGCCAGGATACAGAGTCAGGTGCTAATCAGTGAATTGCCTGGCAAGCAGTTATATTCTTCCCGAGGGAATTTTATTTTTTTTCATGGGAGGATAATTATTGGGTGGGCGGATGCATGTCTCTCTCGATGTATGTTTCTCTGTGTGTGTGTGTGTGAGTGTGTGTGTGTGTGCGCATGCATAGGAAGGAAAAGAAAGGGGAGTGCAAAAACTCTGGGGCATAGGGTTGAATGGTTTTTCAGGTTTGAAAAGCAAGTACCGGAGGATAGAAATGGCATGTAAATGGTGAAAGAAAGAAATGAAGGAGGAAGGAAGGAAAAAAAGAGAGAGAGAGAGAGAGAGAGAAGGAAGAAAAGGAGGAGGAAGGAAAAGAGAAAGAGAGAGAAAGGAAGAAGGGGAGGAGGAGGAAGGAAGGAAAAGTGAGAGAGAGAGAAAGGAAGAAGAAGAGGAGAAGGAAAAGAGAGAGAGAAAAGGAAGAGGAGGAGGAAGGAAAAGAGAAAGAGAGAGAAAGGAAGAAGGGGAGGAGGAGGAAGGAAGGAAAAGTGAGAGAGAGAGAAAGGAAGAAGAAGAGAAGGAGAAGAGAGAGAAAGGAAGAGAGGAGGAAGGAAAAGAGAGAGAGAGAGAGGAGAGGAAAAAGAAAGAGGAGGAAGAGAGAGAGAAAAGGAAGAAAAGGAGGAGAGGAAGGAAAGAGAGCGAAGGAAAAGGAAGAAAGAAAGGAAAGAAAGAGGAGAAAGGAAGAAGAGGAGGAGGAGGAAGGAAAAGAGAAAGAAAAGAAAATGAGAGAGAAAGAAAAGGAAGAAGAGGAGGAGGAAGGAAAAGAAAGAAAGAAAAGGAAAAAAAGAGAGAAGTAAGTTTTGGAAGATATAAATGATAGACGGTATAAATTTGAATGAATGAAAGAACGTACGACTCTTCTGGGGAAAGTCTAGCTAAAAGGCTTCTAGAGGTCTTCTAGTCCAACCCCCTGTAATTGTCCTTCCCTGTCAGGAAACCTCTCCTTGACTCCACCTGTGGCTTCTTGTCCTGCCTTCAGGGGCTTTGGAAAATAAGTTGGACCCCTCCCCCCGCCCTCTTCTTTGGGGCAGCCCCTCAAATATTGGAAGGCTGCCATCCTGTCCCCTCTGCCCTTTTCAGCCCCACAGCTGCTGCGTGCAGAAAAGGGGGGAGGGCGAGATTTAAAAATATCCGAGGCTTCCCCCCGGGGTGGTGTCCGATGTCCGAGGCGGCTCTCCCTGTTGGGCTTCCTGCCAGACAGGTGGAGGTTTCCCACCTCCGTGGCGAAAGTCACACAACCTCCCGCGAAATAGCAAAGCATCTCAGGGGAATCCGACAGGTCGCTGTGTGTCTCCCCCTCCGAAGGGAGCACAGTTTATTTTATTTATTTTATTTGGTTTGTCAATTGCTTACCAGATAATAGGTAGAAGTAAAAACATAGTTAGGAATACAGGGATACATGTAAGAAAAATATAAAAGAAACAATAGGACAGGGACGGTGGGCACGTTGGTGCGCTTATGCACAGACTACAGACCTCTTAGGAAAGGGGTGAAGTCAATAGTAGACAGTCTAAGGTTAAAGTTTTGGGGGTTTGGGGAAGAAACTACAGAGTCAGGTAGAGGATTCCAGACATTGCACCACTCTGTGGCCGAAGTCGTATTTCCTGCAATCAAGTTTGGTGAGGTTAACCTTGAGTTTGTATCTATTGTGTGCTCTTGTGTTGTTATGGTTGAGGCTGAAGGATTCATTGACAGGTAGGACATTGCAATGTATGATTTTATATACTATATTTAGATCGGACCGAAGACGGTGTAATTCAAGGTTTTCTAGGTCTAGAATTTCGAGTCTGGTGGCATAAGGTCTTCTACAACGAGTAGAGGAGTGGAGAACTCTTCTTGTGAAATATTTCTGGACTTTCTCAACTGGGTTAATGTCTCATCCTTGTGAGGAATGTGCAGTGTGGGAAAAGCGTTGCTTTCTTGTGGGTCTGTCCTTGTGGGAAGAAGTGGGGTGGGTGGGCACTCCAGGTTTTCAAGAAGAGACGGGAGGGCCATTGGTCTGAAATGGTATTAGGGTCTCCTGCCTTGAGCAGGGGTTGGTTTAGATGACCTCCCGAGGCGCCTTCCAGCTCTGTGATTCTGTTAATGGCCGAGCCATTAAGTCAAAAGAGGGCTCAGCCTGGAATCAGGACATCTAGTCCTCAACTTATGATGGCAACCGAGCCCAACCTTTCTATTGCTTGTTACGTGAGCCGTGCCCCTGTTACAACCCCTCGGGCCACCGTTGTTCAGTGAATCGCGGCGGTTGTTAAATTGCGGTAGTAACATGGTTGTTGAGTCAGAATCAGAATAGAGCCGGAAGGGACCTTGGAGGTCTTCTAGTCCAGCCCTCTACTTAAGCAGTATAACCTATTACCATCTCAGACAAATGGTTATCCAATCTCTTCTTAAAAACCTCCAGCAACTTTCTTGTGGCAAGCAGTTCCACTAGTTAATCGTCCTCACTGTTATACCTGATGATTCCCGACTCTTGACATCCGTCTCTATTCTTTTATGGACACTGAGAGCCTTTGCACCAAGACAAATTCCTTGTGTGTCCAATCACACCTGGCCAATAAAAGAATTCTATTCTATTCTTTTCTTATTCTACTCTATACTCTACTCTACTCTACTCTACTCTACTCTATTCTTTCCTTATTCTATTCTATTCCATTCTATTCTATTCTATTCTATTCTATTCTATTCTATTCTATTTCTATTCTATTCTATATTCTAATTCTATTCTATTCTACTCTATTCTTTCCTTGTTCTATTCTATTCTATTCTATTCTATTCTATTCTATTCTATTCTATTCTATTCTATTCTAATTGTAATTCTAATTCTAATTCTAATTCTAATTCTAATTCTAATTCTATTTCCTGCACTTTGTTCCAGAGTCTCAACCTCCTTTTTGGTACCCAGCAGTCGACCTGAGGCTGATTCATCACAGACACAGACAAAGACACACACGCATGCACACACACACACACACACACACACACACACACAGGGCCTCTCTCAGCCTCCTGGTGGGGTCCTCCTCTCCGTCTTGCATCGGGATGGGAAGGGAAGGGAAGGTGGGGCCGAGACAGTAGATTTGAACCCTCCGGCTGCGATAAGACGCCCACCTCATCATACGCACCATCCCCATGGCAACTCTGGAGTAAAACGATGGGTGTTATCCTTCCTGCCAGCTCACAGGGCTTCATCCTGTTCCATTCATCCTTTGCCACTTCCCCAGCTGCTGCGAAAGGGCTTTTGTGTCACAAGGCGAAGGGCTTTTTAATTTCCTTATTTATCGACTCGAAAACCTCCCTGCAGCCGCTCTTCTTGCAAAAGTTCTGGGCGGAGGCCCCTTCGAAAGTTTGGAGCAGCAGGAAAGCCAGGTTAAGGGGCCGGGAGCCAACAAGAAAGCTGGCGCCAGGGCGAACGTCCCACTTGCAAGGAGCCAATCTTCCCCCAGAGCTGCGGGGGGGTGAGGTGGGGGGGGGTGTGGGGAGAATGCTAGAATGCTAGCTAGGGCTGGAAGGGACCTGGGTGCGAGGGAGGTCTTCTAGTCCAACCCTCTGTCCAAGGCCTTACGGCAGCCTGGAGGAATGGTTAAAAAAATCTTCTCTTGAAAACCTCCAGCAATGAAGCAGCAAACAACTCCTGGAGACAAAACCATCTATGTATCCATATGTCTGTCTGTCTCTTATATCTATCTATCTATCTATCTATCTATCTATCTATCTATCTATCATCTATGTACCTGCTATCAGTTATATCAATCTATCTATCTATCTATCAGCGATCTCTCTATTCATAATTATCCTCTATGTATCATCTCTCCTATCTATCTATCTCTCCTATCTATCTATCTATCTATCTATCTATCTATCTATTTATCTATCTATCTATCTATCATCTGTGTACCTGCTATCAGTTATATCAATCTATCTATCAGCGATCTCTCTATTCATAATTATCATCTATGTATCATCTATCTATCTATCTATCTGCTATTATCTATCTATCTATCTATCTATCTATCTATCTATCTATTTATCTATCTATCTGCTATCAGCTATTTATCTATCTATCTATCTATCTATCTATCTATCTATCATCTATGTATCTGATATCAGTTATATCAATCTATCAATCTATCTATCAGCGATCTCTATTCATAATTATCATCTATCTATCTATCTATCTATCTATCTATCTATCTATCTATCCATCCATCCATCCATCCATCCATCCACCCATCTATCTATCTATCTACCTATCCATCCATCCATCCATCCATCCATCCAGTGTGTCTATCTACCTGCCTACCTACTTACCACCCATCCATTTCTGTCAATATCAATATCAATTTCAATATCAATGTCTATTTCTATCTGTCTATCTATCCATCCATCCATCTCTCTCTCTCTCATCTCTCTCATCTCTCTGCGTCTACCTGCCTTAACTACTCAGTCACTCACTCACTCTATCTATCCTGTCCATTTGCCTATCATGTATCTATCATCTATCCATCTATCTATTCCTCTATCCATCTAATCTCTCTCTCTCATCTCTCTCATCTGTCTATCTATATCTATCTATGTTATCAACCTTATCTATCCATCCATCTATCCTGTCTATCCTCTTACTCCTCTTCCTCTTCCTCCTCTCCACAACCCCCCCTCCCATTCTAGCACTGATCCAACTAAGGAACCTCCTCCTCCTCCTCCTCCTCCTCCTCCTCCTCCTCACTCCCTTCTAGCACTGATGATGTTCCCTAGTTGGGTCATGAAACATCTGCAAGAAAGCCATCAACCTCCGAATAGCACCAAGGATCTCACAGTCCTCCACCTTCTCTTCACTCCATCAACCCCCATCGCCTTCCAGCACTGATGAGGTTCCCTAGCTGGGTCATGAAACATCTTTTAAAAACCCACCCAGTTCAGAGGACACCGAGGACCCAACGGTTCGACCCAGAACTACAAAGATGAACTTCTTATTGGCACCGGGCAAAGCAACCAGGCGGAAAGCAATGCCCCAATCAAAGAGCGAAACCATAACCCCGCCAACGCTGGCAGGTCGAGCTACAGTAAATACCAACAGTGAATATCAACAGCTTCTTTCTAGCACTGATGAGGTTCCCTAGCTGGGTGGTGAAACGTCTGCACGAAAGCCCCCAAGCTCAGAAGGCACCAAGGACCCTATCAAAATCTGGCTTTCCTTCCCGATCTCGGGGGGGACAGCCATCGTTCTTCACCTCCTGGGCCAACAACTCCCACCCTCCACCTCTTCGGAGTATCCCAGCTAGGTAATCCTCCACCACCCCAGGAAACCAGGTTTAACCCCGAGCATCCTGGGCCCCCGCTTTCCCCCTTCCTCCCTTCCCCACCCCCCACTCCCAATCTGTGCCTGTCAGCCCATCACCCCCTTTTCCCCATCAAAGCCAGCCTCTCTCCCCGAATAAGAGCCACCCTGACAGAAGGACCCGATTTTTTAGAGCAGACGGCAATTTGCTAAGATAATTAGATCTGCTAAGGAAGCACTGTTAAACACACACACACACACACACACACTGAGAGAGAGAGAGAGAGAGAGAGAGAGAAGGGAAAAAACAGTGGGGGTGGAAGGGACTCATTTAAATTTCCATTTTATTAGTCATTCTGCAGAAAGAAACTGGTGGCATTTAGGGGAAGAGTTTACACCCAAGGCTACACAGCGCAGGGGTCTCCGGCCTTGGCGTGTTTAAGCCTGGAGGACTTCAACTCCCAGAATTCCCCAGCCAGCAAAGCTGGAGGACTTCAATTCCCAGAATTCCCCAGGAGTCTCCAACATTGGCCCCTTTAAGCCTGGTGGACTTCAACTCCCAGAATTCTCCAGCCAGCAAAGCTGGAGGACTTCAATTCCCAGAATTCCCCAGGAGTCTCCAACATTGGCCCCTTTAAGCCTGGCGGACTTCAACTCCCAGAATTCCCCAGCCAGCAAAGTTTGCCATGGTTGGAGACCCCTGGCCCAGACTGTTTCTCTCTCTCTGTCTCTCTCTTTCTCTCTAATATCCCCCCTCCTCGATCTTGGGGGGTCCATTCCCGGCCCCAGGAGCCGCTCTGCATTTTGGGGGGGCACCAATTCAACCCGGTTTCACGCGCAGAATCCATGCGGCTGGCTCCCACCAGCCCAGGTATCCAAGCGACAAGCTGCCCAGTTGCGATACAGCCAGGCGAAAACACACAACTGTGCGCGCGCACACACACACACCCAGGCTACACTGCACAGTGAAGCATTATGGGTAATCCCCCAGCGGCTGCCCTGCTCCCCAAAAGAAGACTGTCCGTCCCCTTGCCTGGCCTGCAGATCAACAGGTGTAGTTGAGTCAATCCTAATTGTAGGCAAATAATTACGAACGAATTGTTCTTCTAAAGTAGGGGTCTCCAACCTTGGCCACTTTAAGCCTGGAGGACTTCAACTCCCAGAATGCTGGGAGTCGAAGTCCTCCAGCTTTGCTGTCTGGGGAATGCTGGGAGTCAAAGTCCTCCAGCTTTGCTGGCTGGGGAATGCTGGGAGTTGAAGTCCTCCAGCTTTGCTGTCTGGGGAATGCTGGGAGTCGAAGTCCTCCAGCTTTGCTGGCTGGGGAATGCTGGGAGTCGAAGTCCTCCTAGCTTAAAATTGCCCAATTTGGAGACCCCTGTTCTAAGTCAACCCGTCAATCAATCAAATACAGGCATCCCTTGACGTACGAGCACAACTGAACCCAGAACTGAGGTGGCCGAGTGAGACATTTGTTTAGGGGAGCTTTGTCCCATTTTACAGCTTTTCTTCCCACTGTCGTTAAGCGAATCACTTCCATTGTTCAATTAGCAACAAGGGCGTTAAGCGAACCTGGCTCCCTTTTGTTGACTCTGATGGTCAAAAGTTGATCACGCGACCCCGGGGGCCCTGCGACCATCGTAAACACAAACCCAGACGCCATTTTGCCTCTGAATTGGGATCACATGACTGCTGGGGATCGCGGCAAGGGTCATAAGTGTGAATAGTGGTCCTAACTCACATAGTGCCTTGGTCACTAGGAACCCTCACTAAACAAACTGTTGTTAAGTTGAGGTCACCTCACATTGTTTTTCATTGCCGTTCTTGTCCTCCAGACTGGCCATACACCAGATGTTGGGTAACTATCCTGTTTCTCCAAAAATACGACCTACCCTGAAAGTAAGTCCTAGCGTGATTTTTCCACGTGTGCCCAATATAAGCTCTACCCCTAAAATAAGCCCTAAGTAAGATCCCACCCATTCCAGAGTGGAGGAGTAAAAATTAAGCTAGGGTGGAGATGCAGGGAGGGTGGAGCTGCCCTACTACTTCCCTTTGGACAGGTGTAGCCAGGCCTCGCGCACCCCGACACCTGCCTGGCCGGCCCATTTCTTCTGCAGCCGGCAAGGCTGGCCAGGCTTTCCTGAAGGCCTCGGGAGCTGAGAACAAAGCTCAGGATCGATCCAGAGGTCTGTTATATCGCTTGCAGAGGCCTTCAGGGAAGTCTTGCCGGCTGCAGAAGAAGATCCTGAAGGCCTCTGACAGCGAAAAGGAGGCCGGGGGTGATGCATGCAAGTGAGGTTAGTCAGTAGATGAACTTCCCCTGAAAATAAGACCTGGTGCCTTTTTTTTGGTGGCAAAAAATTATAAGACAGGGTATTATTTTCGGGGAAACACAGTATACAAGCCATCTCTCTCTGGAAGAGGCTAAATCGTGGTGGGGGAGTTGTCCTCCTCCTTCAGAAGTCTTCATAGAGACCATGGATGATCATAGGACAGAGATGCTGCAGTGGGCCCAGCCCTGAGCAAAGGGGCTGGATTACATGACCTCGAGGGTTCCTTCCAACCTTGCGGTCCTTCCATCCCTGCCTGGAGATCCAAGCAGAACCTCATGAGAACCTCCTTTTCTTGCCAGGAGTCCATTGTTCCTCATCCTATAAGGCTGCTGTATATTTCTTACTGTTTTGTCTTTAATTGTTGGGCTGAGAACAAAGCTCAGGATCGATCCAGAACTCGGTTATGGGCTGCAGAGGCCTTCAAGAAAGCCTTGCTGGCTGCAGAAGAAGAAGAAGTACCTCCTGAAGGCCTCTGACAGCAAAAAGGAGGCCGGGGGCGATGCGCGCAAGCGAGGTTAGTCAGTGGAGGGCATTCCCCGAAAATAAGACCTGGTGCCTTTTTTTCGTGGCACAAAAATATCTATATAAGACAGGGTCTTATTTTCGGGGAAAACGTGGTAAGATGGGGCATTGGTCAGCAAGGCAGGGGCAACCCTGGTTGATTCTCCAGGAGGTCCAGGTGAGGGGGGGAGGAGTTTCCTTTCTGCCCCCTTCATGTTCTCTGTTGCTTAAAGGAAGCGCCAGGGCGAGATGCCAGCCTGGGCACAGCTCCGCCGTCCGATCAGCTCCTCACCCAGGCTGCCAACGCCGATCAATTAAGCCTTGATTGATAGGAGTGTCATCCGGTAATTGCACCGAGCGGCACGCCAGGAGGCTCAGCAGTGGGGACCGAAGGATGGCACAGCGGGGCTGGCAGGCGGGCATGAGGGCGGGACCGTCTGGTTCTCCATTCCAAAAAACCAAACCCTCTTTTTGTGGTTCCTTCTTCAAAGAAGGCGCAGCGTGGCTCTTTCGGAACCAGCCTCCGTGGCCAAAGCGTTGGCACCAGCGATCCGAGAGAGGCCGCCGCTGAGATTTGCAAGGGTGATCGGTTCGAGGTCCTCGGCTTGCGACGGTTCGAAATGACCGCGGCACTGAGGAAGAAGGGGCTCGGGGCTGTTCCTTGGGCTTACAGGCTGTTGCGGCGTCCCCAAAAGTGACGGGCGCTTGGAAGAGGCACATCTTTTATGACGGGTGCAGCATCTCGGGAAAACGTGTGTCCTTTCCAGATTGGCTCCTGAGGAGCCAAGTCCATGGGGGGTAGCTGGATTTGCTTAATGACCATGTGATTCACTTAGTAACGGGAGTGATCCCTTTACGGCTGTGGGGAAAAAAGCTTCTAAAATCAAGCGTGGCTCTCTTCCTTCTTTCCTTCCCTCCCCCTCCCTGTCCTTCCTTCCTTCTTTTCCTCCCTTCCCTGTCCTTCCTTCTTTCTTTCCTTTCTTCCCTCCCTCCCAGTCCTTCCTTCCTTTCCTTTCTTTCCTCCCTCCCTACCTGCCCTTCCTTCTCTCCTTCCTTCATTTCCTCCCTTCCCTGTCCTTCCTTCTTTCCTTCCTTTCTTCCCTCCCTCCTTCCTTCCTTCTTTTTTTCCCTCTCTCCCAGTCCTTCCTTCCTTTGCTTCCTTTCCTCCCTCCCTACCTGCCCTTCCTTCTCTCCTTCCTTTCTTCCCTCCCTCCCAGTCCTTCCTCCCTTCTTTCCTTCCTTCCCTCCACCCTCCCAGTCCTTCCTTCTTTCCTTCCTTCATTTCCTCCTTCCCTACCTGTCTTTCATTCCCTCCTTCTCTTCCTCCCTTCCTTCCTTCCTTCTCTCCGTCCCAGCCCTTCCTTCCTTCTTTCCTTCCTTCCTTCCTTTCCTCCCTCTCTACTTATCCTTCCTTCCCTCCTTTCCTCTTCCCTCCCTTTCCTTCCTTCCTTTCCTCCTTGTCCTTTGTTCCCTCGTTCCCTCCTTCTCTCTTCCCTCCCTTTCCTTCCTTGCTTCCCTCCCCCAGTCCTTCCTTCTCTTTTGTCTCCCTTTCGTTCCTTCCCTCCCTGTCCTTCCTTCCTCTCTTCTCTCCTTTTCTTCCTTCCTTCCTTCCTTCCTTCCTTCCTTCCTTCCTTCCTTCCTTCCTTCCTTCCTTCCTTCCTTCTCTCCCTCCCAGTACTTCCTTCTTTCCTTCCTTCCTTCCTTCCTTTCCTCCCTCCCTACTTATCCTTCCCTTCTTTCCTCTTCCCTCCCTTTCCTTCCTTCCCTCCCTGTCTTTGCTTCCTTCCTTCCTTCCTTCCTTCCTTCCTTCCTTCCTTCCTTCCTTTTCTTTTTTGTGTCTTTCATCAAATGTATATATCTTCTGAACTCACACAGAGCCCTTATAATATTTTAAAAAGCTATCACATGATAAACACCCACAACTACACACACACACACGGTTTATTTCAAGCCCCCAGATTTGCGAAGGGTTTTCTGGAATCTGCATTCCGAAGAACAGCTCATTCCTGGTGAAACCTTGGAGTCCTATTTTTCTAGGGTTCGTAAAAGGTGCTCGGGGTTTTCTCCGCTGGTCACCTGTCTCGGAAGGTTTGGCCCTAAAGCACCAGCGCCGGGCACAGAAATTCTCTTCCTTTTGAAGCAGCTGCCGTCGCACGGCATTAAATGTTGTTTCAAAGAAGAAATTGGGGGATTTTTTTTTCCTTCTCCTGGGCGTGGTGGCGGTGGAATGTCCCTGCACTTACTAGTAACTCGACTGACAAAGCTGCTTTTCATTCTAAATTAAACATTTCTCAAACTTGGACGCTTCGAAGGCGGGCGGACTTCAACTCCCAGAATTCCCCAGCCAGGATTGATCCTCCTTGCAGGCAGCCGGTCAGTTGCATCCTTTTTAAGAAAGTCCTTTAGGCCACTTGGCCGTTTGTCTGTGCCCTGAGGGGTGCAGTTGGGTGGGGAGCCTTCTTGGACCTGTTGTGGAGGTGTGCTTTCTGCGGTTCCACTCCCATTAGCCCCACTCAGGTGACCCTGAGGCCACAGGTAAACCTCCAAGTGCCCTCAACGACCTTCTCAAAGGATGCAAGCGACCAGTTCTGTCTGCAAGGAGTATCAATCCTTCCCTTCCCCACCATCCAGTCTAGAGCTGAAGAAGCTCCTTGGGTGAGAAGCCAAACATCTTCAAAAGAAAAAAAAAAAAAAAAAACCAGAAAGTCCAGGTGAAAAGGCCCCTTTGGGATAACCATCACCTGGATGGCTGAGAATCTCTACAGATTTTTAGCTGTACAGTTTGAGATGGAATCCCCTTGGAATGGTGTGGGAGTACGAATGGATTTCCAGAGGAAAAATTGCTGACCACAGGAACCATTTGCACCACTCAGGTGACCTGGAGGACACAGGTAAACCTCCAAGTGCCCTCAATGACCCTCTCAAAGGATGCAAACGACCAAGTTCTATCTGCAAGGAGTGTAACTCCGTCATCCAAGTCAGAGCTGAAGAAGCTTCTTGGAGGAGAAGCGAAACATCTTCAAAAGAAAAAAATAATAAGGAAGTCGAGTTGCATCCTTTCTGCAGGAATTCACCCCTAATTTGGGTTCTCTTTGGGGATAAAAGCTACGGAGGTCCTCGGAATATTGACCATTTTCGCTGGGAAGGACAAAGCAGGTGATTTTTACAGGTGACGGAGAAAGCGAGAAAGGGCCACCATAGATTCTTATACAGGTATTCTCCAACTTACAACTGTTCTTTGGTGGCTGTTCAAAGTTACAATGGCGTGGGAAAAAAAAGTGTCTTATGGTGGCTTTTTCACACTTAACTAACCGTCCCAGCATCTCCACAGTTACATGAACAAAATTCGGACGCCCAGCAACCGACTCGCATTTTTGACAGTTGCGGTGCCTGGATGTCACGCTTCCCAATCCGCGGCAATGATTCGCTTAACAACAGTGGCCAGAAAGGCTACAAAAAGCGGCAAAACTCCCTTCACCCCTGCCTTGCTTAGCAACAGGAATGTCGGTCCTTAACTGCAGCTAGAATTGTATTTGCTCAAAATTGGAAAAAACGATAAAATTCCGATGGAGGAGGAGGAGGAGGAGATTGAGAAAATAACGGGATATGCCGAAATGAGTAGATTAACACTGGCAATTAGAGAGCAAGAAGAAAAAGAATATTTTAAGACGTGGGATTTATTTTACCAATGGTTAGATAGAAAAGTGGAAAATTGGAAGTATAACTTTACAGCAATGAGATATTATGATTATTACAGAATGACTTTTAATGCGTATTAAAATTGGTAAGAATTGACATTTGCTCTAAAGGATAACGTGGACTTGAAACTTAAATTTAATGATGGTGTAATAACAACATATAATATGATATGGGGAGTTGATTAATATAATGCGAATTTAAATTTGAATTCAGGAGGAAAAAAAGATCATATATATTGTGCACAAGAATCATGTACCAACTCACACACCGTACAATTGAAAGGTGGTTTTATTTTGTGGTTTTATGTTTGTATTTGTCTAGGTTTGTTGTTAAAAAAAAAAACTTTTTTATTAAAAAAGAAAAAGGAAAGTCGAGGCTCGTTTATTTGTCGTAAGTCAGGCCTCGCCTGTAGCTGGTTTTGATTTGATCGCGCCAAGGAATTAAGACTATGATTTGCAATCGCGTTTTGTAACAAGCGCGAATAAACCTCTTTTAGCTTTGCAAGGGTTGGGGGTTTTGTGCAGCGGGAGGAGGGGAGACGGGGAAGGGGGTTAGCCCAGGTTATCCCCACCTCCACCAACTCTCTGAGGCAGCCGGAACGCTTGCAAAACCCTCTAGCAGTGAGGCTGGGGATTATGGGGTGTGAGGGTGAGAAATCAGGCTGGTGGGCATTGAATTTTGCACTTTCCCCGCCTGTCGCTCTCATTCAAGGACAGATACCCAGCCCCGAGTCAGTCTCCTTTAAAAAAAAAAAAAAAAGATAGAACCTAAAATAATAGGGCGGAAAGGGACCTTGGAGGTCATCTAGTCCAACAACACCCACCCACCCTCATTTAAGACAAGAGACTTTATATGTACCCGGTCACAAACGGCTGTCCAATCTCTTCTTGAAAACCTCCAGTGAACGGATCACCCAAAACTCTGCAAGGCAAGCTATATATCCTTTAATTATATGTTCTAATGTAGAGGAAATTTCTCCTTAATTCTAGATTGGATCTCTCTTGGACAAGCTTCCATTCCTGACTCCTTGCCCTGCCCTCTGGCCCTTTGGGGAATAAATTGATAGCTTTGTTTAATAAATAATAAGGACTTGACAGTTGGATTAAAAGTGCCAAATCCAGTCTGAACATCTGACCGGCTGCATGACCAACAACAACAACAATTATAATAATAATGGAAATAATTTCACCTTTTTATTCACCCCCCGAAGCACATCACAAAAACAACAGCAGCAGCACACCAAACCCGTCATCGCAGCCTGAAAAGATGTTGTTTGACCCCAAAGTGGCTCCGATTAACTTAATGTCGTTACTGAGCGATTTGCACAGAGGGACCGAGCATGTATGAAGGCAATTGTAGGACTCATCCAATGTCCGTCTAACTCGGCGTTGGCTGCAAGCAGAGAAAGAGACAGACTAGAGCTTCTCTTGTGTAGATCACACCGGCCAGCAGTGCAAAGGAAACAACCAGCAGAATAACAGAGTCGGAAAGGACCTTAGAGGTCATCCAGTCCAGGGGTCGCCAATCTTTTGGACCTCAGGGACCACCAAACTCATAATTTTAAATCCTGGGGACCACTAATATGAATTTTGACTGACGGTGGCTGGCTGATGTTGGTGGAAAAGAAAGAAAGAGAGAGAAAGAGAGAGAGGGGGAGAGGGAGAGAGAGAGAGAGAGAGAAAGAGAGAGAGATCTGATCTAACCTCTCTTTTTCCCTCTCCCTCTCCCTCTCTCCCTTCCTCTCTCTCTCTCTCTCTCACACACACACACAAACATACAGAGGCAGGGGTGGGATTCAGATTTCTTAACAACCAGTTCTTGGGCATGGCTTGTATGTAAATATTATAAATATTGATGTAAATATTGATTTTTTTTATTTAAAAAAGAGCAACTTTTACCCCAAACCAGGCAAAGCAGGCAGGCAGATTGAGTTGCTCACAGAATCACAGATTCATTCAGAGATCTATCTATCTGCCATTGGCTACCTGAGTCTGTCACATGAAATTTGCTTGCATTGAGTCCGCACTGAATAATAAGAAGCTTCAGTCCTAAGGAAGGTTCAAAACAGAGCCGAAGACCTAAAGATTAGCTAGAAATCAGGAAACCGTTGCATTTCTTGCTTTCTAGCTAATCTTTAGATCCTCGGCTCTGCTTTCTAGCTAATCTAAATCTCCCAGCACAGCAGAACAGCTGATGGCCAGAAAAAAAGCAAAAAGCAAAACAGCAACTTAGCAGGTAAGTTTGATGGCGCGCGTGCCAGGTAAAGAGTGAGTGGGCGGGGCGGGTTCCCGCGGGCCATGTGGGCAGCGCGGCCTTGTGTTTCTGCGCAGCCTGGATTAATTGCTCTGGGAGGTGCTTTGGGGGTGACATTTCTCTGCAGACCACCAAAATTTTCTCGTGGGCCACGGACCACCGGTCGGCGATCCCTGTTCTAGTCCAATTCCCTGCCCAAACAGGAGACATTATCCCAGGAGTGTCCAACTTTGAAGACGTGTGGACTTCAATTCCCAGAGCTGGCTGGGTAATTCTGGGAGTTGAAGTCCACAACTTTTAAAGTTTCCAGGTTGGACAGCTTTATTCTTAGACCAAGGGATCTCCAACCTTGGCAACTTGTGGAATTCAACTCCCAGAGAAAGCTGGCTGAGGAATTCTGGGAATTGAAGTCCATAGTCTTAAAGCTGCCAAGTTTGGAGAGCCCTGGTCTACTCTAGACCATTTCAGACAGTTGATTGTCCAATCTCTTCTTTTTTTAAAAAAAAATCCTCCAGTGTTGAAAACACCCACAGCCTCTGGAGGCAAGTCGAGGCAACACAATCCAACTCAAGCCAATTGCATAGTACACGTGTTGTGCATTGACAACCAAGGTTTGCAACCAGAAGCTACGTTTACAGGCCTAAACTTTGCTACTGTTTTTCTACATTTACACACACAGCAGGGAAAACATACAGTAATTCAGTGGGTTAGGTTTCACACGAACACAATAAAAAAGAAGTCAAGTTTAATATTAACCAAGGGGAGAAGGTTGCACGAATATAGCCACACACCCAAACCCAATTCATGGTTGGTTTGGATTTTTTGCCTCGCGCTCAAAAGGAAAATGTCAACCGATCTAGTGTTGTTTTTTAACCTTAGCAACTTTCATCCAACAAGAAAAATAACACAACTCGAATGCCTTTTGGGCTGCGTTCAATCCACGCACTTTCCGTTGTCAATCTTACTTTCAATGATATTTGGCAAGTATAAAACATCATTACCGAGCTATATATTATCCTTGTGAAATAGGAAATATGCAAACATTTTACAGCCACCTTTTCCCCCCTTGCGCTTCAAAGGACAGGAGAAAAAAAAAAATACAATTTCACAACCAGCGGCAATTCGGTCTGTTTGTAGGATGGAAAAAATGCAAACCCAATGCAAACAGGGTGGAGGTTCGTGGGGAAAATAGGAGGAAGAAGGAATTATTAGGCGGGTTTCTCGAGTTATTTATAAACATAATCATAAAGGTTTGGTAGCAGCAAATAAATAAATTAAAAAAAAACCCGCAGCCAGGGAGAAACATTGCCCCCCCCTGGGTTAAATCCAGTCTTCAGGGTAAATTCCCTACAAGTAAAAGAATTAAGCTCAAAAACTTTTTCTGGGAAAGTCGGTGAAAACCCACCTAACTTTGGATAAAAGGAGCAGACAGAAAAGTTCTGGGGTTCAAGGAGGAACAAGGATGGAAGTCTGGGGAGAAAATCCAGAATATCTAAGAGGTGTAAATTTCGTATAACTTAACTCTCGAAGAGGAAAGGGAATCGCTGCGCCCTGATTCTCAGGCAGTTTGTTCGAAACTGGCTCAGAAATGCCTTCTGCCACCTCGTTTCTGACTCCCGGTTGAGTCCTCCGTTGGTTGGACTCGTTTCTCTCCCTCCACCGCCCTAACTGGAGGTCGGCCATGCTCCCACCCTCCCCAGTTGGTAGAGACAAGGGGAAAGCTCTTCCACGGGTGTCCCCCCCTCTCGCCCCCCAAAAAATGCTGGGGATTTTTTTTCCTTTTTTTTTAAAAAAAAGTGGGTAGCCTTAAGAGAACTGACCTTGGGTTAGGAAGAGAGAAAGAACGCGGCAGCATGGAAAAGAAGGGGAGAGTGGGAAGACGGAAAGAAGGAAGGAAGGAAGGGGGGGAAGGGGAAAGAAAGGGGAAGGGAAGAGTGGCAGAAAGAAAGAAGGAAGGAAGGAAGGAAGGAAGGAAGGAAGGAAGGAAGGAAGGAAGGAAGGAAGGAAGGAAGGAAGGGGAAGGGGAAAGGAAGGGGAAAGGAAGAGTGGCAGAAAGAAAGAAGGAAGGAAGGGGGAAGGGGAAAGAAAGAGGAAGGGAAGAGTGGCAGAAAGAAAGAAGGGAAGAAGACGAAGGAAAAAGGAAGGGAAGAAGGAACGGGGGCGGAAGGAAGGGAAGAAGAGAAGAGGAAGATGGGGAGAACGGAGAGAAAAGGGGAAGAGGGGAAGAAAGAAGGGAACCGAGAAAGAAAGAAAGAAAGAAAGAAAGAAAGAAAGAAAGAAAGAAAGAAAGAAAGAAAGAAAGAAAGAAAGAAAGAAGCGAAAAAGGAACCGGGGGGAAAAGGCAAAGAGGGAAGGAAGGAGGAAAAAAAGGGGAAGAAGGAAAGAAGCAAACCGGTTCAACCAAAGCAAGCCTTCCCCACCCACCCGCCCGCCCCGCCAGACCAGGGATCCCCGGGCAGGAGCAGCAGAGGCAGCAGCCCCTTCCCCGGGGCCGGCCAGCCTCCCCCCACCGCCCCCCGCGCTCCCCTCCGCCCCGCCGCCCCGGGCGAAGGGCAAGGCGGCCGCTTACGCTCTCGGAGAAAGTCTCCATGGCCGGCGCCCATTCCCGGAGCTCCCGCCTGGCCCGCCGGATTCCGCGCAAGTGCCGGCGAGGGAAACGGAGCAGCGGGCGAAAGACTCGCTCTGCCCACTTCCTCAGCCGCCGGCGGGCTCTCCCCCCCCCCCAAACACACACACACACACCCAATATATATATATATATAACAGAGAGAGAGAGTGGGGGAGAAAGAGAAGGAAGGAAGAAAGTGGAAAGAGAGAGAGAGGGAAAAGAGAGGAGAGGAAGGGAGGAAGGAAAGAAAGGAGAGGGAGGGAAGGAAGGAGGGAGGGAGGAAAGGAAGGAAGGAAGGAGGGCAGAAAGAAGGAAGGAAGGGAGGGAGGAAAGGAAAGAGAGGGAAAGGGGAGGAAAGGAGGGGAAGAAGGAAGAAGGAGGCAGAAGAAGGAAGGAAGGGAAGGAAGGAAGGGAGGGGGAGGAAGAAGGAAGGAAGGGAGGGGAGGAGGGCAGAAAGAAGGAAGGAAGAAGGGAGGGAGGAAGGAGAAAGAGGGGAAGGAAGGGAAGGGAGGGAAGGAGGGAGGAAGGAAGGGGGAAGGAAGGAAGGGAGGAGGAGGAAGGGAAGGGAGGGGGAAGGAAGGGAGGAAGGAGGGGAGGAAGAAGGGAAGGAAGGGAGGACGCAGTTTTGTTCCGTGATACAAAAAAAACAAGACGTTGAGACTCAGAAAAAGTGCCGAGAAGAGCCCTAAAGAGGATCAGGGGGCTGGAGGATGAAACATACCTATTGAAAAGGAGGATGAGGCCTGGCTAACGTGGCAGGTGCCTTTCAGGATTTGAGGGGCTGACCCAGGGAGGAGGGAGGGGGACAAGGAGGCCTTGGAAACTGGGAGAGTTACAACCTAGAAAGAAGGAGAATTTCCTTGTCCGCGAGGCCGATCGATCCACTGAACGGCCGGCCTCTCAGCGCTGTGTAGGGATGCTCATCCCTGGAGGTTTTCATTGGACCAGGATGGGTTGGACTAGAAGACCTCTGGAGTTCCTTCCAGCCCTAGAACTCTATGTTCCACTGGCAGCCCCCTGCAACCCAAACACGCTGTGGTCAGCCGAGATTTGTCTTGGCTGAGACAAACTGGAGGTGTTTTATTTCCACGTCCAACTTTCCCGCTTAGGTGGAGAAAGCCAAAAAGAACTAGGAGCCGTTTTTTAGGCGGCACCTGCCTCCACTGAGATTAATTCTAATTTAAGTCCAAAGTGTTAGAAGCGTGGACAAAAATATGGTACTTATTATCACATGTGGTGGTTATGCCCTGAGACCAGGAAATATTGGATTAAAATAAAGAACTGGCTACAAGACATCAGCAAATATCGAATCGAATTTAAACCAGCATTCTTTTTGTTAGGAATCATTACAGGCCAAAATCCCCCCGCCAAAAAAAGATTAATTATATAATATTGCATATTTTGACAGCAGCCAGAATAGCTTTTGCACAATTATGGAAAGGAGGTAATATCCCATCAGAAGACACGGTTATATAAAAGTATTGGAATGGGCGGAAATGGATAAGCTCACACTGGAAAGGAAGGATTTTGAATATTATGCAGTATGGGATAAATGGTACGAGTGGCTAAAAAACAGACGTAAAGATTAGAAAGAATGGATTATTGGAAATAAAATAAGAGATCTTAAGAGATTATTAATATAGGCGTGTATATAATATATAAGATACGTGTATTTGTTGATGCAAAATCGTTGTTATGAATATAAATATGATTTGTATTTTTGAAAATTACAATAAAAACATTTTTTTTAAAAAAAAAGAACTAAGAGCAGAAAACATCCACACTGGAAAAAGTAAAATAAAATAAAATTTTAAATAAATCCCGCAGGCAATTAAGGGCCATCCCCAACCAGCAAAGTGGCTAAGATCAGATCAAAGAATCGCAGCCTGGTTTGAAAAGGGGGTTTTCTTTTAACCTGCCTGCCAAGAACGAGGAGGAGGAGGAGGAGGATCCCAGGAATGGCTACAGAAGCTCCAATCTGAGGATCTGTGGGGGGGGGGTTCCCCAAAAAAAGCTTTTAGGACCCTCTGGGGTTTTTTTTTCTTTTTTCTTTTTTAAACAATTGGGGCAATCGAGCCAAGGTTTTATTTTTGCTTTGTTTTTATCTCGTTCTTTATCGCAGATGATACAATGCTTTGCGGTGGGGCGGGGAAGCAGATCAGACGGAAAGGGCCCCCACTACAGACTGATGGGTTCAAAAGAGATGGAGGTTCCTAGGAATTGCAGAATCCTAGAGCTGGAAGGGACTCCCAGAGGTCTTCTAGCCCAACCCCTTGCGCAAGACAGGAGGCCTGATACCGTTTCAGACAAATGGTGTGTTTGGTCTCTTCTTGAAAACATCCCGTGATGGAGAACCCACAGCTCCAAGTTCTCTCCCTCTCTCTCCCTCTGTCTATTCTCCATCTCTTTTTCTATCTTTCTCTCTCTACCATCTTCTGTCTGTCTGTCTATCTATCTATCTATCTATCTATCTATCTATCATCTATCATCTGTCTATCATCTATCTATCTATCTATCTGTCTGTCTCTCTCCATCTGTCTCTTTCTAGCTCTCTCTTTTCTTCTTGTTTGTCTGTCTGTCTACTCTCTATCTCTCTCTCTCTCTCTTTCTATCTCACTATCACCATCTTGTCAGTCTGTCTGTCTGTCTATCTATCTATCTATCTATCTATCTACTCTCTCTCTCTCCATCTCTCCCTCTTTCTCTCTACCATCTTCTTATCTATCTATCTGTCTGTCTCTCTCTCTCTCATCTCTCTCTTTCTAGCTCTCTCTTTTCTTCTTGTCTGTCTGTCTACTCTCTCTCTCCATCTCTCTCTCTCTTTCTATCTCGCTATCACCATCTTGTCAGTCTGTCTGTCTGTCTGTCTGTCTCTCTCTCTCTCTCTCTCTCTCTTTTTCTATCTCACTATCTTCTTCTTGTCTGTCTGTCTGTCTGTCTCATAGACTCCTAGGGCTGAAAAGGGCCTTGGAGGTCATCTAGTCCAACTCCCTGCCCAAGGCAGAAAGGCCTTATTTGCCATTCCAAACGGTCCAATCAAACCAAGCCTCGGATCAGTTTTTCACCACTTTCTCGCTGTTTAAAGGGACTGCTTTAACTAAAGAGACGAATGCAGGTAGCTTTGTTTCTCACTCGGAAATGGCTTCTGGGATTTTTCCTTGAAGCGGAAAGACAAACAAAACGTTGACTTCGGGTTTTGGTATTTTGAATAGAATGGTTTTAGAATGGTTTTGAGCACTGAGGATGTTACCTACTTTGGGGCATAAAATGCCTGCAAGACGAAGCTCAGAGAGCACCGAGGACCCTCCTTGTAAACACACCCATAAACTTTCCTTGCCAGTAACAACAAAATGCCTTCTCCTGGGCTATTCACCGCTCTAGGATTTCCTGGTGGTCCCTTTTCCAAGTAAGAACTAGATCTGACCTGGTTAGCATCCTTCAAGTTTAAACGAAAATCAGTGCCAGGGCGCCCTCTGCTGTACGCCAGCCTCAGCCTCCAGGCAACCCCTTTTAGGGGAAAAAAATTCGGATTAGATTAAAAAATTAGATTAGATTAGATTAGGTTAAAAGATTAGAATAGGCCACACACCCAGGAACCCCCCACTTCCAATGTGAATAGGGGGCCATTGTAACCTCAGTCATTAAATGAACTGTTGTAAGTGGAGGACTACGAGTAGAGTAGAGTAAGGTAGAATAGAATATAGAATAGAATAGAATAGAATAGAATAGAATAGAATAGAATAGAATAGAGAACAGAACAAAATAGAATAGAATAGAATAGAATAGAATAGAATAGAATAGAATAGAATAGAATATAGAATAGAATAGAAAATAGAACAGAACAGAACAGAACAGAACAGAACAGAATAGAATAGAATAGAATAGAATAGAATAGAATAGAAAATAGAATAGAATATAGAATAGAATATAGAATAGAATAGAACAGAAAATAGAACAGAATAGAATAGAAAATAGAATAGAACAGAGAATAGAATAGAATAGAGAATAGAATAGAAAATAAAGTAGAATAGAATAGAAAATAGAATAGAATAGAACAGAACAGAGAATAGAACAGAGAATAGAATAGAATGGAATGGAATGGAATGGAATGGAATGGAATGGAATGGAATGGAATGGAATAGAATTAGAATTAGAATATAATATAATAGAATTAGAATAGAATAGAATAGAATAGAATAGAATAGAATAGAATAGAATAGAATAGAATAGAATAGAATAGAATAGAATAGGAAATTGTTACCTTGTAGAATTCGGATTACATGAATCTAACAGCCGTAGCTCTCCTGGAACCTAAAATCGTTTTTAGTCCAATATTTTGGTTTTTAATAATGGTTAACAAAGTGAGTCCTGGTGTTTGCAAACAAGAATTTGAGATATATCCTTCTCTTGGGATTGGATGGGATGGGATGGGACGGAATAGAACAGAATAGAAATCTGGAAGGGACCTTGGAGGTCTTCTAGTCCACCCCCATGCTCAATGCCCTATGTGTGACTTTAGAGAATCATTCTTGGCTTGAAAGGGAGAAAGAAAGAACGCAGAATAGTGGAAGAAAGGAGAGGCGGGAAGAAATAAAGATGGGAAGAAGAAGGAAAGAATGAAAAAAGGGAAGGAGGGAAGAAATAAGGAAGGAAAGGAGAAGGAAAGAATGAAAAAAGGGAAGGAGGGAAGAAATAAGGAAGGAAAGAAGAAGGAAAGAATGAAAAAGGGAAGGAGGGAAGAAATAAAGTAGGAAAGAAGAAGGGAAGAATAAAAAAGGGAAGGAGAGAAGAAATAAACAAGGAAAGGAGAAGGGAAGAAGGAACAGGAGGGGGAGGAAAGAAGGGAAGAAGAGAAAAACGGAAGAAGGGAAGCTTTGAGAGCACCGGTTCAATCAAAGCAAACCCAGTTTCCCTGAAGTCTCTTCTTCATTTTCCTTCCTAGATGCTTGTTGTGTACATCACTAACTGTGTCAAGATTTAAGGCAACAACGCCGAGTGCGAAGGAGCCCTTCCAGGAGAACACAGGGAAACTGACCGGCCCAGCAGGAAGGCGCTGGCGGTGGGCATTTCACGCAAAGGCGGCCTTGAGAGTAGGACAGGTTGATTCTCTTTCCGAAGCATCTTCCCTGTTCTGCTCGGGGGGGGGGGACGGGGACAATAACAGGGTGGGGGGAACCAGCAGAAGTGAAGGGCGTGGTCCCTCTAGAAGTTCCCAAGCCAAACAGACAGGCCGGCCTTGTGAAATGAAGAACTTTGGACCAACGAAGAAGAATATTTGCAGCTTGGGGTTGAACTGTGGGATGCTTGCAGACGTTTCATGACCCAACAAGGCAGCAGCATCAATGCTAGGAGGGAGTGGGGTTTTAGGAGGAGGAGGAGGAGGACTGTGGGGTCTTGGGTGCGTTCTAAGCTGGGTGGTTTTCCTGAAAACATTTCATCACCCAACCAGGTAACATCTCCAATGCGAACGGGAAGAGCTCTGTGTGACCCAGAAGCTAGATAATAATACCTATCACTTCTGAAGTGTGATGGGTATGTCTATGTGTGTCTGAGGAAGGGAGGGAGGGGAGGGAGGGAGGGAAAAGGGAGGAAGAAAAAGAAAGGAAGGAAGAAAAAGAATAAAGAAAGAATGAAAGAAAGAAAGAAAGAAGAAGGAAGGAAGAAAGAAGAAAGAAAGAAAGAAGAAAGAAAGAGGGAAGGGAAGAGGACGGGAAGAGGAAAGAAAGGAAAGAAAGAGAAAGAAAGAAGAAAGAAAGAAAGAAAGAAAGAAAGAGAAGAGAAAGAAAGAAAGAAAGAGGAAGGAAAGGAAGGAAGGAAGGAAGGAAGGAAGGAGGAAGAAAGAAAGAAAGAAAGAAAGAAAGAAAGAAAGAAAGAAAGAGGAAGGAAGAGGCGGAAGAGGAAAGAAAGAAAGAAAGAAAGAAAGAAAGAAAGGAAGGAAGAAGGAAAAGGAAGGAAGGAAGAAGGAAGGAAACAAAGAAAGAGACAGAAGAAAAGAGAGAGAAAGAAGAAAATGAAAGAGGAAGGAAGAGGAAAGTAGAAGAAAGGAAAAGAAAGAAAGAAAGAAAGAAAGAAAGAGGAAAGGGGAAAGAGGAAAGAAAGAAAGAAAGGAAGGAAGGAAGAATGAGAAGGAAGAAGAAAAAAAGAGAGAGAAGAAAGAGGAAAGAA
Organism: Pseudonaja textilis; assembly: GCF_049901715.1. NCBI lineage: Eukaryota > Metazoa > Chordata > Lepidosauria > Squamata > Elapidae > Pseudonaja > Pseudonaja textilis. The sequence goes on along the minus strand of NC_141996.1, from coordinate 1,363,941 downwards.
AGGAAAGAAAGAGAAAATGAAAGAAAGAAGGAAAAAAGAAAGTAGAAAGAAAGGAGAAAGAGAGAGAAAGAAAGAAAGAAAGAAAGAGGAAAGGGGACAGAAAGAGGAAAGAAAGAAAGAATGAAAGAAAGAAAGAAAGGAAAAAAGAAGAAAAGAGCCGCGGGGTCTCTGTGTCTTTGTTTGGGGGGCTTCCTTTGGATCCCCCTGTCCTCGTGAGGAGGGTGAGCCAGGGGCGTCCATCCTCCTTTGGCCGACTCACACAACCGGGGGCGAGGGCGATGGCGGGGGGAGTGAGGAGGGGGCTGCCTTCCCACCCACCCCCAAACCAGCGTCCGCTGCTGCTGCCGCTTCTGCCGCCGAGGAGGTTCAGCTACGGCAGCTTCCCCAGCCTTGCGCGGCCTCCCAGGCGCTCAGCGCATGAAGGACTCCTGCATTGCAGACCCAGGCAGGCCGCCTGCAGCCGAGCACGGGGGACCCGGCTGGGACTCCGAAGACCATCTATCAGAGCCTGGCAGAGCCAGCAGGCAGAGCAAATGCTCTGAAGAATGGGGTTCCCTGGGAGCTCAAACAGGCAGGGAGAGAGTACCAGATGAAGGAGGGAGGGAGAGTGGAAGAAAAGGGGAAGGAAGGAAGGAAGGAAGGAAGGAAGGAAGGAAGGGAGGGAGGGAGGGAGGGAGGGAGGGAGGAAATAAGGAAGGTGGGAGGGAGGGAAGAAAGGAAGGGAAGAGAAAAAGAGATGAGAAAAGAAGGAAGGAAGGAAGGAAGGAAGGAAGGAAGGAAGGAAGGAAGGAAGGAAGGAAGGAAGGAAGGAAGGAAGGAAGGAAAGATAGAAGGAGGAAGGGAGGAAATAAGGAAGTTGGGAGGGAGGGAAGAAAGGAAGGGAAGAGAAAAAGATAAGTAAGGGAGGGAGGGAGGAAGGAAGGATAAAAGGAGAGGAGTGAGGGAGGAAAGAAGGAAAGAAGGAGAAAAGCAGGAAGAAACGAAGGAAGGAAGGAAGGAAGGAAGGAAGGAAGGAGAGAAGAGAAGGAAGGAAGGAAGAAGAAGGCAGGAGATAAAGAAGGAAAGGGAGGAAGGAAGGGAAGGGAGAAAGGAAAGAAGAAGGAGAGGAGGGAGGAAGGAAGTAAAGAAGGAAGGAGGAAGGAAGGAAAGAAAGAAAGAAAGAAAAGAAGGAGAAAGCAACTTACTTAAAAGACAAGCAAACAAAAGCAACTTTCTACTGCCAACTACCGTAAGCAAAGCCTGGACGGAGCCCCCTCCCCCCCGAGCCAGACATTGGACGGAGTGGAAGGTGAGGAAACACCCCCCACCCCCTACCCCGCCACATCTGGACCCCTTCCCTGACCCCTCCCTCCCCCAGCTGCCCTTCCCGGCCAAGCCGCCCTTACCTGCAGGGAGTCGGAACTGCCGCCTCCTCCTCCTCCTCCTCTTCCTCCTCCTCCTCCCGCCTCCTCGGCTTTGGGGAAGACCTGCTGCCCCCGCCTGAAAAACCGAAGGGCAGCGATCAGGATGTGGGGAAGGATCAGCACCATGGTCTTTGCAGTCTCCCTCCCTCCTCCTCCTCCTCCTCTCTTCCTCCTCCTCCTCCTCCTCCTCCGGCTACATGCTCGGAGAAGGAGAGTTTGCAAGCAGGCAGGCTGGCTGGCATGGTCCATCTCCCCCCCTCACCAGCTTCTGTCTCACACACACACACACACACACACACACACACACACACACTTGCCCTGTTGTCCCCCACCTGCCAGCGGCTGCGCCTCACCTGGGCATCCCACTCGCATAGGGGGTCCTCGAAAGAGCCGAGCCCCTCGGCTGGATCTGGAGCTTGCAAGGGGGAGGATGGCACGGGGGCACCCAGCCTGCACATGACAGACACACACACACACACACATACACACCCTTGCACCCGCGCCCGGATGCCGACACAGCTTGCTCTCCAACAGGAATTCTCCCTGTGTACACTTTTTTAGGCTTAGGTAAATGTTGCGAACGAGACAAACAACACGCCATGATCTGGAATCCTTCCCATTCACAGGTGAGTTGGAAGGGACCTTGTAGGCCATCTAGCCCAACCCTCACCCCCCCCACACCCCTGCCCAAGAGTGTCAGGGCGGAGGAGGAGGACCTGGAAGACCGAGGGAGAAGGAAGGTTACCTTTCTCCAGGTGCTGATAATTAATTTAATATTTCCTTCCCTCCCTCTTTTTGTGACGGTCCGAAGTCCAGTCCCGGGATAGCCAAGAGTGCTAGCTCAAAAGATTGCTAGGGATTGATTGTGTTGATTATTTTGAGGAATAATCGGGCAAACATATCAAATAGACCTCCTATTTTCCCTGCAACAACAACCCTGTGAGGTGGGTAGGGCTGAGAGAGAGGGGCTGGCCCAAAGGACTGGCAGGTTGTTTTCATGCCTAAAGCAGGACTAGAACTGGTGATTGGCCCAAAGTCACCCAGCTGCCTTTCATACCTAAGGCAGGACTAGAACTCACCGTCTCCTGGTGATTGGCCCAAAGTCACGGAGTTGGCTTCCATGCCTAAGGCGGGACTAGAACTCCCCGTCTCCTGGTGATTGGCCCAAAGTCATCCAGCTGGCTTTCATGCCTAAGGCGGGACTAGAACTCCCCGTCTCCTGGTGATTGGTCTAAAGACACCCAGTTGGCTTTCATGCATAAGGCGGGACTAGAACTCCCCGTCTCCTGGTGATTGGCCCAAAGTCACCCAGTTGGCTTTCATGCCTAAGGCGGGACTAGAACTCACCATCTCCTGGTGATTGGTCTAAAGACACCCAGTTGGCTTTCATGCCTAAGGCGGGACTAGAACTCACCATCTCCTGGTGATTGGCCCAAAGTCACCCAGCTGCCTTTCATACCTAAGGCAGGACTAGAACTCACCATCTCCTGATGATTGGTCTAAAGACACCCAGTTGGCTTTCATGCATAAGGCGCAACTAGAACTCACCATGTCCTGGCGATTAGCTTAAAGCCCGGGGGAATTCTGGGAGCTGATGTCCCCCAATCTTAAAGTTACAAAGCGTTGAGAAACTCTACATACGTTGGATGCTCCTTATCGCGTGCCCAAATTCTAAAGAAGTATCTCAATTATGCGGAAATAAAATCTACTAATTGCTCCCTATGATTGGAAAAAGGACTGTATATATCTGTGAACATCACCTAAAACTGTGTTTGCCTTATTTGCAGGTACATGACACAACTGGCTCATAATTCATTTGCCATCAAGAACAATTCCAATATACCCTCTGTGGGTGTGTGGGTGTGTGTGTATGGCATTCAGCTTTGTTTGGGTATTTTCCCACATCGTTGTAGTTGTGCTTTTAAAGTTGTAGCAACGTTTCGGCAACTTTAAAAGCACAACTATGACGTGGGAAATACTAACAGCTGAATGCCATACATGTAATCTGCGAAAACTTAAGAAAATATGTATATATATTCTTAAGTTTTTATGGGTACTTACATGTATGGCATTCAGCTTTGCTCGGATATTTTCCCACGTCATTGTAGTTATGTGTGTGTGTGTGTGTGTGTGTGTGTGTGTATCTATCTATCTATCTATCTATCTATCTATCTATCTATCTATCTCTCTTTGGTTATTCGGGTTTTCTCCCGCGTAAAATTGGAAGTAACTAGGCGACGCTTCGATGAAGTCTCATTCATCTTTTTAGGCTTGTGTCTTCGGCTCTGTGCTTCTTCGGCTTTGTACTTTACTCCGAGAAGCACAAAACCGAAGACACAAGCCTGAAGATGATGAATGAGACTTCATCGAAACGTCGCCTAGATACTTCCAATTTTACGCAGGAGAAAACCCAAATAACCAAAGATCCACATACAAATACCCACGAAAACCTCAGAACACACACACACACACACACACACACACACACACATATATTCCCCAAATTCCATTGAGCCAGGTTTCCGCCATCATCTATGTGTATTGCAGTTTTGGGTACTAAATGTAGCATTTTGTCCTATACCTCTCTTAAATTTCATTAGTGTTATTTTTTGCTTTTTGCTCCAAGGCTTTTGAGGCCAACAGAGAAGTTTTCTCAAAGTGAATATTAACGGTAAAGCCAGAAACTTTTCTTTTGGGCTTAACGGGGGGAAAAAGACTTGGAAGAAAAAAAAAAATGGAACTTTGATGTTCTATATATTGAGGGCAGCAAGATTACTCTATGCACAAAAATGGAAGGAGACTTGGATTCCGCACGATGAAAAGTTGATGGAGGTAGCAGAGGTGGCTAAATCGACTGCTTTATGATTAAAGAAAAAAAAAATCATAATTACTTTTCTTTCTACTTGGAAACCACTTCTGGACTTGGTGCTCAGGGTGGGGAGACAAAAAATGAAACTTTGATTTTGGGGTTTTACCGATTTGTTGATATAGAAACGGCTAGTTTGCAGTATTAGGTAAAAGTAAAACAAAAGTTGAGGTTTGATGCTGTTATCTTATTCTACTGCACCCAAGGGAGTCGGAAGTCCATGCCTTTCCTTTCTTTTTCCCCTTCTTTTCTACACTCTTCCCTTCCCTTATCCCTCCTCTATTTTTCCCACTATTCTCTTATGCATTTTTGTATTTTATATTATAAACTTTTTTTTTTTTAAGAGAAAGAAATTAGGAAGGGTTTTGAGACCTGTCTTCAATTGTGGGTTGTGAGCGCACCTGGATAACCGTAAACAAATCTTAAGAGGTTTTACAAATTTGGGGGGTTTTATTCGTTTCGTTTTTATGGGTATTGGGGGTCAGGGGGGACTCAGCTGCCCTAGAAGAAGACCAACCAGTTCGGTGAGGTGTCCTTTCATTGCCCTTGTCCCTAGCCCTGCCCACCCCATTCCCCTAAGCAGCTGTCCTTTGGTTATTTTTACCGACCAGAACTAAATCTGGAATTTCTTCATTCCAACCGGGGGCTTCTACCATGAGTTCTTGCCTGGTGCGTTTAGAAAATCGCTCTCTTCTACCCCACCTCCCTCCCTGGATTTCCCCAGGCTATGAAACTATGGCTTGCTGAATCCTGATTTATGGGATAACTGGATCGACAGGAGCTTTTTTTTCCAAGTCGGTCTCCTTCAAGATGGAGGAAATCGCCGTACGGGTAACCCTCGATGTGCAACCCTCCATTCAGGTTTGAAGTCTCAACGGCCCTGGGAAAAGGTGACTTGTGACTTCACAGGTTCACCCTTAGGACTGTGGGCAGCAACGTCCAAAGTCACGGGATCAACATTCGGATGTTTGGCAATGACTCGTGTCCGTGTTTCCCCAAAAATAAGACCCTGTCTTATATTGTTTTTTGCCTCCAATAAAAGGCAGCAGGTCTTATTTTCGGGGGACGTCCTTCATTGGCTAACCTCACTTGCGTGCATCGCCCGCTGGCCTCCTTTTCGCTGTCTGAGGCCTTCAGGAAGTTCCTCCTCTGCAGCCACCAAGGCTTTCCTGAAGGCCTCTGCAGCTGATAACGGGGCTCTGGATCGATCCAGAGCTTTTCTCGTGCCCCTGTCGGAGTCTGACTCCGAGGGGGAGGCCGAACAGCTGACAGGGAGTGGGAATGTGGCAATTCTGGCTGTGGAAGAAACTGGGGAAGGGCAAAGGCCGGCTGGGCAGAGCAGGGAAGAGGTAGAACAAGGGAGAGGGAATTCAGAGGAAGATCCAGGCCCAGCCCCTCTTCATCCTAGGGCACGCAGGTAGGAACGGAGAAGGGAGCAATGTTGGTTGCGTGGCTTATGGGGGAGGAAACGGCCCTGATTTCCTTCATTAGCTGCAGCTGGGAAAACAGCATTTCAAAAGGGAACTTGCGCACAAATGTTGGAAACAAATCGTGCATTATCCTGTTTTGTCAAGGCTTATCTGGGCTCCTGGCGTCTTCCCAAACTGTGTGTGTTTTGCTAGCCTTTCAAGTCTGCAATTCCTCCTCCTGCCCTGTCCAGTTAATTGCTGCAGCGTGGTTTGTGTGGGTTTTTATTTACCCTTTGTATGTACTTTGCTTTTGGGACTGAATTTCCTCCACTCAAAGACTGTACTTGGGAGAGTTTTGTTTTTTTTCCAGCCGAAGGTAACTGTACATTAAAGGCAAAGTTGGAGGTCTTAAAGGGACTTTTCTTACTTATGTGACTGTGTTGCCTTTGTGCCACGCCTCTTTTGGGTCACCACGGCTTCGTTCTCAGCTCCAGAGGCCTTCAGAAAAGCCTGACCGCCCTTGCCAACTGCAGAAGGAAATGGGCCGTCAAGGCAGGTATCAGGGTGTGCGAGGCCTGGCTACACCTGTCCAAAGGTAAGTAGTAGGGAAGCTCCACACACACCTCATCCCCACCCTATCTTAATTTTACCCCTCTGCCTTGGAGTGGGTGGGGACTTAATTAGGCTTATTTGGGGGTTAGGGCTTAAAATGGGCCCATGTGTAAAAATGAAGCTAGGGCTTACTTTCAGGGTAGGCCGTATTTTGGGGGAAAGAGGGTAGTTACTATGGTAGCGGTATCCTGGGGTCATGTGACACACACTCCCTTTAATCTTCTGAACAAGCAAAGTCCAAGGGGAACAGCCAGAGAATTCTGGGAATTGGAGTCCGCAGTTCTGAGAAAGAAGCTCAGAGGCTGAAAAACATTGAATTATAATTTGCAAGCAGCTGGGCTTCCAACTAATAACTTTCAAATGAAGCTGGTTTATTAGTTCTGATTTAATAGTTCTGTTCTGGAGAGGTCCTGGTGGAGTTTGATGCGTTTATTTGCTGGTGGAAGGGAAATTGTATTCTCCTGTACAGTGCGCGGTCTGAATTAAGTCGGATTTATGGAACGCTCAGGATAATCCATTTGGTGCCATCTTGATTCATGAAATTAAAAATTGACATTAAAGCGGTCTCTCTCTCTCTCTCTCTCTCTTTCTCTGTGAAAGACACAGAGATGCCGCACTGCAATTTGAACCTGGTTTGCCATATCTGCCTGTTTTGCAAAAATTCATCTCTTTCCGTTTGATTCGTTTTAGGATTTTGCATTCAAGGTTTTCCCAAAATTCCTCTCTCTGGCTTGAAAGAGGGGTCCAAGAGGTCATCTAGATGAAAACCGAACATCCCTTTCTCAACAGCAGGAGAGGAATACAACACCACCCATCTCCAATCTACAACACCGTCTTTTCAGTGGTTCCAAGAAGGTTCCTCACCCATGTGCACTACTCAGGTGAGCCTGAGAGGACACAGGTAAACCTCCAAGTGGCCTCAACAACCCTCTCAAAGGATGCAAACGACCAGCGGTCTGCAAGGAGTATCAATCCTTCCCTTCCCCACCATCCAGTCAGAGCCGAAGAAGCTTCTTGGAGGAGAAGCGAAATGTCTTCAAAAGAAAACCAGAAAGTTTTCTTGGGAAAACGGGGCAAAACTCACAGCTTTTTATTTTTTTATTTTTGCTTAACCGCAGAAGTTTTGGGCTCTGGGAGGGTTGGACTAGAAGACCTCCAAGGCGCCTTCCAAACTCTTGTTATTCTGCGCCTTTAGGACACAACCTCTGAAGGAAGAGGAAGAGCGAAGGTTTCTCTTGCTCAGGGCTTAACAGGTTGTGTATTGATGACCATGGTTCACAACGGCTTCCCACACCCAGGGGACACTCCGCAAACCATGACTGGGATGGGGAACATAATTGGAGGGTCCATGACTTATGACTGCAATTGAACCAAATTGCAAAATAACCCAATTGCAGAATGACAAGAGTTTGGAAGGCGCTTTGGAGGTCTTCTAGTCTAACCTTCCCAAGCCCAAAACTTCTGCAGTTAAGCAAAAAAAAAAAAAAAAGCTGTGAGTGTTTGCCTCATTTTACAATCCCTCCGGCCGCAGTTCTTAAGCGAATCATTGCCGTCGTTCACTTAGTATCACAATTCTTAAGTGAATTTGGTTGGTCAGAAGGTCGCAAAAGGGGATAACGTGACCCCCGGATACTGCGACCATCATGAAGAGGAGCCAGTTACCGAGTGTCCTAAAATTTGGATCCCGTGATCCTGGGGACGGTGCAACGGTCGTTAAGTGTGAGTCATAAGTCACTTTTTTCAGTGCTGTCGCTAAACGGTCACTAAATGAACTGTTGTAAGTCGAGGACTGCCTCTACATGACAGCGGACAGCCTCACCTATGCTGTGAAGTGGCTCACCTGCCCTGATCCTGTTGTGGCCTGTTGGCTGCTGGGGCCCCTCATAGCCGAATCGGAGGAGGAGGAGGAGGAGGAGGAGGAGGAGGAGGAGGAGGAGGAGGAGGAGGAGGAGCGTGGGAGTCAGGGTTAGCATCAGAGCAACCTGGGAGCGCCAAGGGGGAAGAGGGGATGGAACTGGCAGAGAGAGAGAGAGACAGAGGCGGAGCCTAGCCTGTCCATCAGTCCTCAGATGGAGAGTCAACAGCCCCCAGACCTGGAGGGGGCTGATACGGAAGAGGAGGAACAGCTGGGCCCAGTGCCTGATGCGCAGAAGGCAGAGGAAAGGAGAGCAGTGGAAATCTATGGGCCGGTCCTCAGGGCAGGAGCTCCGAGGGGAAAGAGGGAGAGACAGAGACAGAGATAGAAGTGGAGCCTGGGCTGTCCGTCAGCCCTTAGATGGAGAGTCAACAGCCCCCCAGGAGGTAATTCATGCGGAAGAGGAGGAACAGCTGGGCCCAGTGCCTGATGCACAGAAGGCAGAGGAGAGGAGAGCAGTGGAAATCTATGGGCCAGTCCTTCGGACGGGAGAGCCACCGCTAACTAGTGAAGTGACACAACAATAGAACTCAGAAGGTCATCACACAGCCCATGACCCAGGTCATTACAACATAGGAGGTTGATAGACACGCAGCCAATACTTTAGCCACACGTGTTCTTATAAAAAGCCAGCCAATCTGCAAACATCAACTCCGTCAACCAATCGAGAAACGACAACACAGCCAACCTCCCCAGCAGTATTTAAAGAGAGACGGCAGCTCCGATCACGCTTTGCTCGCACAAGCACGAAGCCGAAAGCACCAGCCTGAAGATGCCGAGTGGGACCTCGTCGAAACATTGCCAAGGTGCTCTCAATCTTACACGGGAAAAGACCCGAACATGCCAAGACCTGCTTGAATTGGAGGGTTGGACTGGATGACCTCCGAGGCCTCTTCCCGTTTCTAGGATTCTAGGGTTTTCAAACCATGGTTACATCAAAGGTTACAATTTGCTAGGGAGTCCTGGTTGCGGCATCTATCCCGGGGAGGCGGTATCTGATCCTTGCCCCCCTCCCTCCCCACAATAAGGAGAAGGTCAATGGCACCCAGATTTTTTGGGTGGGGGGAGGGAAGGGGACTCAGGCTGAAAGATCTACTGGGGAACGTGGTAGCCATGTTATATTTTGATTTTTTTGGAAAAGGGACGGATCCCCAGGCAAATTAGATCAATCTGGGAGCACAGCGCCCTCTAGTGCCTATGCTGTGAAGGTTCCCCCCAAGGTTTGGCCTGGCTTTCTCCTTCCGTCGCCCCTTGTGGAGTAATATAAGGTTTGTTAGACGGTTCTTTCCCAAATTCAGATTTCCAAAGAGGCAGAGAGGTCCCGGCACTTGTTTTTTTTGTTGTTGTTTTTTTCATCATTCCATTCCGGTTCTAGACCTAGTTCTTCTTTTAGTTCTATTTCTAATTCTATTCTAATTCTCATTTCTATTCTAGTTGTAATTCTATTCAAATTTTTATTCTATTCTATTTCTATTCTAATTCTCCTTTCTATTCTGTTCTATTTCTGATTCTATTCAAATTTTTATTCTATTCTATTTCTATTCTAATTCTCCTTTCTATTCTGTTCTATTTCTATTCAAATTTTTATTCTATTCTATTTCTATTCTATTTCTCCTTTCTATTCTGTTCTGTTTCTGATTCTATTCAAATTTTTATTCTGTTCTATTTCTATTCTAATTCTCCTTTCTATTCTATTCTATTTCTGATTCTATTCAAATTTTTATTCTGTTCTATTTCTATTCTAATTCTCCTTTCTATTCTGTTCTAGTTCTAATTCTATTCAAATTTTTATTCTGTTCTATTTCTATTCTACTTCTCCTTTCTATTCTGTTCTATTTCTGATTCTATTCAAATTTTTATTCTATTCTATTTCTATTCCAATTCTCCTTTCTAGTCTGCTCTATTTCTATTCTAATTTTTATTCTATTCTATTTCTATTCCAATTCTCCTTTCTATTCTGTTCTATTTCTGATTCTATTCAAATTTTTATTCTATTCTATTTCTATTCTAATTCTCCTTTCTATTCTGTTCTATTTCTGATTCTATTCTAATTTTATTCTATTCTATTTCTATTCCAATTCTCCTTTCTAGTCTGCTATTTCTATTCTAATTTTTATTCTATTCTATTTCTATTCCAATTCTCCTTTCTAGTCTGCTCTATTTCTATTCTAATTTTTATTCTATTCTATTTCTATTCCAATTCTCCTTTCTAGTCTGCTCTATTTCTATTCTAATTTTTATTATATTCTATTTCTATTCTAATTTTTATTCTATTCTATTTCTATTCCAATTCTCCTTTCTAGTCTGCTCTATTTCTATTCAAATTTTTATTCTATTCTATTTCTATTCCAATTCTCCTTTCTAGTCTGCTCTATTTCTGATTCTACTCTAGCTTTCAGTGGTGCTCTCTTGGTTGTGGGGATGGAGATAGAGATAGAAGCGGATGGGTAGGTAGGTAGAGGCAATCGAAGAAAGATGATTGATAGATACCCTCTTTTCCCCAAAATACAACCTACCCTGAAAGTAAGTCCTAGCTTGATTTTTTTCACGTGTGCCCAATATAAGCCCTACCCTCCCAAAATAAGCCCTAATTAAGACCCCGCCCACTCCAGAGTGGATGGGTAAAAATTAAGCTGGGGTGAGGATGTAGGGGTGGTGGAGCTGCCCTACTACTCACCTTTGGACAGGTGTAGCCAGGCCTCGCACACCCTGACACCTGCCTTGCCGGCCCATTTCTTCTGCAGCCGGCAAGGCTGTCCAGGCTTCCCTGAAGGCCTCTGGAGCTGAGAACAAACCTCAGGATCGACCCAGAGCTCCATTATTGGCCGCAGAGGCCTTCAGGGAAGCCTTGCCAGCCGCAGAAGAAAAAGACATTCCTGAAGGCCTCTGACAGCAAAAGAGAGGCCGGCGGTGGTATACATAAGAGATAGGATAAACATCCCCCGAAAATAAGACCTGGTGCCTTTTTTGGAGGGTGTGTGTGTGTGTGTGTGTGTGTGTGTGTGTGTGTCAGGGTCTTATTTGGGGGAAAACATGAGTAAATAGATAAATGATAGATAAACAGACAGACAGATGATAGATAGATATAGACAGATAGACAGACTGACAGAGATGATAGAGATAGAGATGGATGGATAGGTAGGTAGGTAGGTAGGTAGATAGACAGATAGTAGATCGATAATAGTAGATAGATAGAAGAGATAGATAGAAGATAGATAGATATAGATAAATGGATCGATAGATAGATCGATAATAGATAGAAGATAGATAGATAGATAGATAGATAGATAGATAGATAGATAGATAGATAGATAGATATGGATGGATAGGTTGGTAGGTAGGTAGAAATGGATGGATAGGTAGGTAGGTAGATAGATAGATATAGAGAGCGATGGATGGGTAGGTAGGTACGTCAGTTGGTCGGTCGGTCGGTTGGTCGGTCGGTCGACCAATCAACAGATAGACAGACAGACAGACAGAGTTGTGGTGCTTCATCATTAGAGGTCTTTTATGAAGAGTTTGGACAGGCCTTTGTCCGAAATGGTGCTCCTACTTGATCCAGGGGTTGGTCTAGAAGACCTCCAAGGTCCCGTCCCCCCAGCCCTTGGATTCTAAGCGGATAGGATCTCTTCAAGAGTTACGAACGATCCGTCCATCAAATGCTCTTTATTTCTGCCATATGTTAAGACAGGATTGCTCCGACCATATGTCAAAACAGAATGACAATAAAAGGGTTAGCATGTGTTGCTACCCTGAAGATTAATGCGAGAGAGAGAGAGAGAGAGAGAGAGAGAGAGAGAGAGAAATATGCATGCATAATATCTCTGCTTTTGGCATCGTTGTTAAGAGTGCTGGGCAGGGGAGAACGGATAAAAATTTAGCCCGGGATTTATAAATGGACCAAGCCAAATCAGCTCCTGTTGGTGGGATTACCTACATCTGGGAAGTCAATAGAGATATATTTTCTGCCTGCGCACGTAGCACATTTTCTTCTTAGTAGCAAAATAAATAATAATAATAATAATAACAATAAAAATAAAACGTCGGGTTATTAAAAAACACAGGAACATCAAACTCGAATGGCTGCAGACGTGCAAGTCACATTCAAGGCCCCCGTGGTCGCCTTCCTCCATGTAAAAGCTACATTAAGGTGAACGGTGGCTTCCGGTTTATTGGGACGTTTGACGGACAGCCCTGGGGCCAGGTGAGTCTTCACAGGTGCAGTCAAAATGGAGGCCCGAAGGATGGGACGGAAGCCCCACCCACCTGCAGGATGCTCATTAAAAAAATCTCGGGTTTTTTTTTCAATTTGGAATTTTTGATTGACGCACGGTAAGATCATTACAGACAAATCCAGCTGGAACTAAGGAGGGAATTTCTTGACCATAAGAGCAATCCGTCCACGGAACGACTTGCCACTTGAAGTCGTGGGTGCCTCATCCCTGGAGGTGTTTAAAGAAGCGACTGGACAAGCACCTGCCTGAAATGGTCTCCAACCTTGGGCCGCTTGAAGACTGGTGGACTTCAACTCCCAGAATTCTCCAGCCAGCAGAGCTGAAGTCCACCAGTCTTAAAGCGGCCCAAGGTTGGAGACCTCTGGTCTAGGGTCTGCTGCTTTGAGCAAGGGGTTGGTCTAGAAGACCTCCAATGTTATTCTGTTATTTCTGTTAACGTTCTCAAGAAGAGAATGTTGGTTTGCAGGAACTGGGTCTGTCTGGTTTGATGAAAAGAAGGAGGAGGGGTGATAATGATAACAATATTCCAATATTTGAGGGGCTCCACACCTCTTCTCCAAAGCCCCTGAAGAGGCAGGAGAAGAAGCAATGGGTGGAAACTCATCAAGGAGAGAAGCAACCGGGAATTAAGGAGGAATTTCCAAGCAGTGAGGACAACAAACCAGTGGAACTGCTTGCCACAAGAAAGAGACTGGTCAACTATTTGTCTGAAATGGTATAGATAGAGTTTCCTGCTTAGCAGGGGGCTGGACTAGAAGACCTCTAGTCTTCTGGGTGGGTGGGGGGGGCATAGATGGAAGGATTTCTACCCTTTTCTCTCTCTTTCTCTGTCTTCCTTTCTGTCTCTCTTTCTCTACTATCTCTCAGTTTACTTTTCTTTTTCTTTACAATAGAACAGAACAGAACAGAACAGAACAGAATAGAATAGAATAGAATAGAATAGAATAGAATAGAATAGAATAGAATAGAACTGGAAGGGACCTCGGAGGTCTTCTAGTCCAACCCCCTGCTCAAGCAGGAGAACCCATATCAATTCAGATAAATGGCTGTTTAGTTTCTCTCTCTTCTCTTTGGCTTTCTATCTTTCTCTTTCTCCCTCTTTCTCTCTTTCTTTCTTTCTTTCTTTCTTTCTTCTTCCTCTTACCCTTTCTCTCTTTTCTTTCTTTCTTTCTTCCTTTCTTTCTTCCTCTTACCCTTTCTCTCTTTTCTTTCTTTCTTTCTTCCTTTCGTTCTTCCTCTTACCCTTTCTCTCTTTTCTTTCTTTCTTTCTTCCTTTCTTTCTTCCTCTTACCCTTTCTCTCTTTTCTTTCTTTCTTTCTTCCTTTCTTTCTTTCTTTCTTCTTCTTTCTTTCTTTCTCTCCTCTCTTTCTTTCTTTCTCTCCTCCCTTCTTTCTTTCTTTCTTTATCTTTCTTTCTTTTTCTTTCTTTCTTTCTTTCTTTCTTTCTTTCTTTCTTTCTTTCTTTCTTTCTCTTTCCCTATTTTCTCTCTCTGTTTCACCCTCTTTATCTCTGTCTCTCTCTTTTTTCTTTTTCTTTCTTTCATTCTCTCTTTCTTTTTTCTTCCTTTCTCTTTCTTTCTCCCATTTTGTCTCTCATTCCCTCTTTTTCTTTCAGTCTTTTTCTCTTTCTCTTTTCCTTTCTCTCTCTCTCTTTCTTCTCTCTCTTTTACTCTTTTACTCTTTCTCTACTTTCTTTTTTCTCTTTTTCTCTCTCCCTCTCCCTCCCCTTTTTCCCTCTCTTTCCCCTTTCCTTCCTTCCTTCTTCTTTCTCTGTCTCTTTCTCCCTCCCTCCCTCCCTCCCTCTCCTCTTACGAGGGATAAATTAAGAGTCCCATTATATATAACCATGCCATTTACACTGGAGGTTACAGATCTATGCAGGCTTGTTTCAGAGCCCTCCGAAAATAGAGCGTGCTTCGCAGAGGGCAGACAACTGTGTAATGCCACTTGCCTGGTTTTTTTCTGGAAGTGCTAAGTAACTGGCACAGGAGGGGGCTGGGGACTGTGAAAAGGGGAGGGGGCTTCCCTGCCCCACAGCCTTCTCCGCCTCCCTCGCACCATCTACCTGTTGGATTTCCACCTGGGCCCCACCCGATATCCAGGGCTGCCTCACTCTTCCTCCCTCCTTTCCCTCTTCTGCCTCCCTCCCTCCAAACCAGCCCCCCCACTCCTGCCAGGACCCCCCCCTCCATGAAAACCACTGGCTGGACCAGATGGGCAGCAAAATGAAATCTCTCCCCACCCCACCCAAAAAGTGAATTTCTGGACAGCCCAAATCCTTCCAGGCATGACGGATGTGCCTGAAGCAGCCATTTTGAGATACTTCGAGCACCCCAGAGCTTCTCTAACCCTCTTGCCCCAAAGGGGCAGGGATGACGGTGGGCATCGCTCACAGGGCAAGGCAGCAGGTGATCTTGCTCCACAGTGGGCACCGGCCAATCTGGGCACGGCTAAAATTGGAGCCCTTGGCCAAGGACACGGCTGTGTGTGTGTGTGTGTGTGTGTGTGTTTAAAAGGTGCATTTCATCCGACAGTCCCCGACAAGAAGAGAGGAAATGGGATGAGGTGGGATGAGGCTTGCTAGGGAATTAGGATGGGTGGGTGGGGGGGTTTGGTGGTGACCCCCCCGTGGGATGCTGCTTAAGCGCTTTGCTGTGCCAACGCGGGGTGTCTCTCAACCTTGGCAGGGTTGGACTTCAACTCCCAGAATTCCCCAGCCAGCCAGGAGGAAGAGGGAAGGGAGGAGGATGACTCGGCCTACGTCAGAACACTCTCCACCAACCCCGTCCCATTTTAACACGGATGAGGTCATCTAGAGGGGTCACGGAACCACTGCAAGAAAACCCACCAAGCTCAGGGATCCGCCAAAGACCCCGTAAGCATTGAAGTCCCCTGCATTTGTTTTTTCATTCCCTTAGAGCAGGGGTCTCCAACCTTGGCAACTTTAAGCCTGGAGGACTTCAACTCCCAGAATCCCCCAACCGGCAAAGGTGGGAGATCCCTGACTTAGAGAACATGGTTTTATTCCTCTTTCCTCCACTTTCCCGCTCTTCCGCTTCCTTGGGGTGGCTTAATAGCTCATCAAAGAGAGCATCAACCTCCAGCCTCTGAACAGATGTTGGGCTAATTAAAATCCCCTGCTCATCCAACTTCATTACTTTTCTTTCTCTCTCTCTCTCTCTCTCTCTTTTTTTTTTATATAGAGGCCTGTAATTTACTCCTGAAATGCACCCTCCTCCCCTTCTTCTCTTAGTAGACTCTGACAACAGCGCGATTATATTTCTTTCCCGGCTTCTTAATTTAGCCCAGATGTTTTCTGCAGCCTCACCAAGTTCATTCAGTTGCATTTCTGAAAACAGGAATGGGATTCTTATTTTTTTTTTTTTCAAGGCTGCCTTCCTTCTAGGTTTTTTTTTTTTTCGTTTTATTTTAACGAGTCCCTTTATTCACGGCGCACGTCGAAATTTGGATAGAGCGTTAAAAATGAATTTCCATATCTATGTCAGGGTTGTTGTTGTCGTTTTGGTGATTCAGAAGAAAGCTAGAAACCCTCCACCATTTCAGACATGTGGCTGTCCAGTCTTTTTCTTACAAGCCTCCAGTGATAAAGCACCTACAACTTCTGGTGGCCAGCAGTTCCGCTGGTTAATTGTCCTCACTGTCAGCAAATTTCTCCTGAGTTCTAGGTTGCTTCTCTTAATGGTTAGTTTCCATCCAGCTCAGTGTGGGAACATGTTCTATCACGACCCATGCATGTCATTTGAGTCACTGGTATGTTATTGCTGGTTTCAGACATGTTAAACCCACATTACATGGGGGAGGGGAGGGGCAACATAGTTGAGTTTTCTTAATATGGACATTATATTATAATATAACGGACATTATATTAAGCGCTTATATTAAGACAGTCGGTCTGGGGACGGGGAGGTCACATCAGGTGAGGGTCACGTCCAGGGCTTCAAAAAATTTAGCAACTGGTTCTCTGCCCGGTGGCTGGGTGGGTGTGGCCATAGTGGGCGTGGCCAAGTTGGCCTCCTGCACCATAGCGGGGGTGGGGTTTGCCCTCCCCAGGCTCCGGAGGCTGTCTGGAGGCTGGAAACGGGCCTGTTTCTGGCCTTCTGGAGCCTCTGGGAGGCCCGTTTTTCACCCTCCCCCAACCTCTGTGCAGGCACTGCACCTACCTGGAATCCAAAACAGGCCACGTGGGGACTCCTGGGAGGGGAGGGGCGTGGTGGGCGGGGCCAGCCCGCCGTTGCAACTACCGGTTCAGCAAACCAGATCTAAAAATTAACAACCGGTTCGCCTGAACCGGTGCGAACCGGTAGCAGTCCACACACACCTCTGTGGTCACATCAGGTAAGGCGATGGATCGGATGAAGACCCTGACCTGATAAGATCCCCATCTGATCTCCCCATCACAAGATCACACGAACCCCTTATAAGCAGAAAAAACACCGACACAGGCCTCCCCTAAACTCTGCTGAAGGGGTCACCCAGCCTGGTAATGAAACGTTTGGAAACCAACCCACAAGCTCCGAGAAGGAACTTCCGCCTTCAATATCTTCAGTGCTACAGAGGGGTGGGCTTTGCTTTGCTGTTTGGATACCCTGTTTCCCTGAAAATACGACCTACCCTGAAAGTAAGTCCTAGCTTGATTTTTACACGTGTGCCCAATATAAGCCCTACCTCCCCCCCAAAAAAATAAGCCCTAATTAAGATCCCGCCCACTCCAGAGTGGACAGGTAAAAATTAAACTAGGGTGGGGATGGGGGGGTGGAGCTGCCCTACTACTTCCCTTTGGACAGGTGTAGCCAGGTCTTGCACATCCCGACACCTGCCTTGCCAGCGGCCTATTTCTTCTGCAGCCGGCAAAGCTGGCCAGGCTTTCCTGAAGGCCTCTGTAGCTGATAACAAAGCTCTGGATCGATCCAGAGGTCTGTTATATCGCTTGCAGATGCCTTCAGGGAAGCCTTGCCGGTGGCAGAAGAAGAAAAAGTTCTGGAATGTCTCTGACAGCAAAAAGGAAGCCGGGGTCGACGTATGCAAATGTGGTTAGTCAGTGGATGACGTCCCCTGAAAATAAGACCTGGTGCCTTTTTGGATGGCAAAATACATACATATGTTCTGTCTCTTGCACAGAGCTAGATTTATAGCTGTGCGGATGCAGATAACTCAACAAAGCTTCCATAACAAAGTCCAGTTATTGGTACATCGGATATCTTCATAACTCACTGTTATGATGAAGTTCTTCTTTAATGACCAACTCTTTGTATATCGGCCTTGTACGTGAAGGATGGTTATCTCCTAACCCATCTCATAGCGATAGAAGGAAGATGCCATGAGGTGGAGAGTTCAGACAAAGAATGAGGAAAACTCCCTTAACCCACCAAGGGTCAATTCAGTGACCAATCGGGATTACAGATGTAGCCACGTGAGATGAACTACATTTCCCAGGATACCTTTAACTACGTTTACCATGATGCATTCCCTTAAGGGGACAGCTCATAATTCCTAAGTAATTAGCCAACTCCCGTAGACTGGCTGGGACAGCACACTATAAGACAGGGTCTTATTTTTGGGGACGCATGGTATCCATGTCTTGTCCCACCTGACAAGTGGTCTTGCTTGTTCTTTGACTCTTGTTCTGCTGTTCATCTCTGCTTATCTGGGTGCTGATCATCGGGAACAAGGTGTTTTTCGTTCCTTTTCAGCTATTTGCTTCTGTCTTTTGAATGGTGTGTAGATGTCGTTTCTCTCTCTGTGCGTGTTGATGGCCGATGTCTCTCCTAGGGCCAGGCTTCCAGGAATAGCTTTAGCCTTTTTTTGGCCTCGATGGAAAGACTGTTAAGACCACATGGACTTTTAGAGCAAGGGTCTTCCTGAACGAAGACCGCCCCCAGAGACGGGGGTGGAGGGGCAGCTTCCAGTCACCAGGCCTTGCGGACTACCTTATGCCAGGAAAGCAATGTAATATTCTGGTTGCTTAGCTACCAGCGGTGCAGAAAGTAATCAATAGGGGGCTGATGGAAGACCTTCATCTATCACTCCGCTGGCATCGCGTGCCAAAAAAGTAATTTTGAAAAAAGGGTTGGCTGTTAAGATGGACAACACCAGGCTGTCATGTCTGGTGCGCAGAAGTTTCTCTCCAAGGGACGGGAGGACACAGCACCCAACAATGGAAACAGGGGTGTTTGGGGGGACCTAACCCAAGAATAATCCAAAGTGGGAACACATCCTGCATGTTATCAGGGGCAATCACCCCCTCTTTTCTTCACACAGTCCAGGTGGTCCTCGACTTAGAACCACAGCCGAGCCCGCAGCGGAAAGTCCCACTGCTGAGATAGATAGTTGTCAGGAATAACGGAGTAGGAAAACGGTAGAATAACTGGGGGGGACCTTGGGGGTCTTCTATCTAGTCCAACCCCCTGAGCCCCAAAGTCCTGTTGTTTTCTTCTGCACACTCTGCTTTGCCCCCGGTGGCACACGGGGACACGATGCGCCTTTTCTGTGAGCAATTTTCTCCAAGGGAAAATGCTAATGCCAAGAGGACGGTAGGTGGCTGATGAACCTCGGCCCTGAATCCGTGGGGCGGGAGAGAGAGAGAGGGGGTGCGGAAAGACGCCTGTGGCACAGCGGTGGGGTCCCCACGTCTGACAACGAGGCCATCAGGAACTGGGAGGACAGGAGGAGGGGACGCCGCGCAGTCCTGGTGACAGGATCGTGCCGCGGTGAGGATGGCCGGCCAGGAGCATTCGAGCAGCCAGCAAACGCCAAAGGGGAGAAAGTGGCCCTGGACTCCCAAGGAAGCGCTGGATTAGAACATACGGGTGGAATACAGAATAGCAGAGTTGGAAGGGACCTCGGAGGTCATCTAGTCCAACCCCTGCAAAACCAGGAGACCCTAAACTTACGAGCCCAAAATTTACGTTGCTAAGCGAGACATCGGCTGAGTGAATTTGGACCCATTTTTTTTTCCGACCTTTCCCGCTGCGGTTGTGTAGGGAATCGTTGCAGGTGTTAGGTTAGGAACCTGGTCACTTCACTCTTACAAAGCCCAATATATACACTGTATATATCGATTTTAAAGCTAGATTTTTGCTCCGCTTGATAGCAAACCTTTTCCAGATCTGGTCTCTGAGGGTGTGTATGAGCGTCTTTCTTTGTCTGTTATGTGTTTGGCCAGTCTAGAGAAAAGAAGGTTTGGGGGGGTCATGATAGCAGTCTTCCAGCATTTGAGGGGTTACCCTGAAGAAGAGGGGGGGTCAAGCTATTCTCCAAAGCCCCTGAAGAAGGCAGGACAAGGAAGAATGGAAGGAAATTAATCAAGGAGTAGAAGCAACGTGGAACTACGGAGAAACTTCCTAAAAGTGAGGACACTTAACCAGGGGAACTGCCTGCCACCAGAAGTTGTGGGTGCTTCGTCACTGGAGGCTTTGAAGAAGAAAGACTGGACAGCCACCTGTCTGGAATAGCATAGGGCTGTGAGGGTGAACCTAGGCCACGCGTGCCGCAGGTGGGACGCAGAGCCATTTGTGCCGGAATGTGAGCCCCAGTCAACCTTACCTGCACGGCGCATGCGTGCGCCTCCCAGCTGATTTTTGGCCTGTTTGAGGCCTCCCGGGGGCTTGAGGAAAACCTCTGCAGCCTGGGAGGCCGAAAATGGGCCTTCCGGAAATACCGGAAGAGCCGAAACAGCCCGTTTTTCAGCCTCCAAAGGTGCAGAGGCTTCTTCCCTCGAGCCTCCGGAAGGGCCAAAAACGGCCTCAAACAGGCCGAACATCAGCTGGGAGGAGGCGCGCGCATGCGCAGTGCAGGTAAGAGGTAGCAGGGCGGGAGTGTTGCGCACGCATGCGCAGGGGGGCGGATTGCATTGTATTGTGTGTGACGGCACGCACGCGTGCTCTTGGCACCCCACAGCAAAAAAGGTTCGCCATCACTGGTTTGGGGTCTCCTGGTTTTGCAGGGGTTGGACTAGATGACCTCCAAGGTCTCTTCCAACTCTGCTCTTCTGTATTCCACCCGTATGTTCTAATCCAGGAGAGGAGCAACCTTAGAACTAAGGAGACGTTTCCTGACAGTGAGAACAGTGGGGGACAAATGGCTTCCAGAAGTTGTGGCTGCTCCGTCACTGGAAGGTTTCACGGGTCAACCCTTGGTCTGAAATGGTATCAGGTCTCCTGCTTGAGCGGGGGGGTTGGGCTAGATGACCCCCCAAGGTCCCTTCCAGCTCTATTCTGATGGGTCGTTCTCTCGGCCCGTCGTCTGGGGACTGCATTTAGGCACTGGTGTTTCTCACGAACGCCATAAGCCCAGCTCGACTGCTTCAAAACATCCGCATCCTCCGCCGGGCGGAGCAGCACCGCTCGGCCTCTTCGTCACCAAGTCCTACGAAAACCATGCTCCCCTGCCAACGTGCTCTTTTCCCCTCCTTTTGACTAAAACACGGGAGCGTTACCCGCGTTCGCGGCTAAGTCAGCTCATTAGCCATGATTCAGCTCTACGGCACTCGTGCAAATAGCGGGGATCTTTCTTTTTTTTTATGAAGAGCCGCAATCACATCCGTCAGAAACAATAGCAGCGCCTGTAGCAATTGCTACCCGGGCGAGGAATTATTCTTCCTTTTTAGAAAAACTGGAAGAAAGAAAAAGAAAGAAAGAAAGAGAGAGAGAAAGAAAGAGAGAAAGAAAGAAAGAAAGAAAGAAAGAAAGAAAGAAAGAAAGAAAGAAAGAAAGAAAGAAAGAAAGAAAGAAAGAAAGAAAGAACAGCCCCCGACCTACGTATCAAATCGGCTTCCTGTTCTCTTCTCTAATAGCAATTTGTCAAGCGATTGCGACAACTCGACAGCCTGAAGAGAAGTAAGATATGCGAGGCACAGGAATGAAATGTTAAGCGTTGCACAGAGACATTTCTCTTAAATGGATTTATTTAAAAGTCTTGCAGTAGCGATGTCGGGCGGTGGGCAGGGATTCAAACCAACGCCGTTAACTCATTTCTGCAGAAGTCTGGCTGCGAGGCATTGCCGTCTTGGCACACACACACACACACACACACACACACACACACATGACATTACTTTTATGGGAAGCCCCTCGCTTTCCTAGAAGAATGAAATATTTTGGGAAATATTAAACAGGCAGAATATTACATTCCCCTAAAGGAGAAATGGAGGAACGTGTTTTTAAAGGCAGAAAGCAGGCCCCAGCCTTTCTTAATAGCCCACAGCAGATGCCAGCACTGAAAGAGATCAAGAGCTTATTGAACGAGGAAGACAACTGTCTGGATGGCTCCAGTCATAAGCAAAGCAAATGCAAAGGAGGCAGAAACCCGTTCAAGGCAAGGATATTTCGAAACCCCTTTGCAGCAACGTTTGACAGCTAACCAAGGCAGGGGGGTAGGATTAGAACCGGCAGCCCCTTACCCAAGGTCCAACACACAGGACGAAAGCCAGTGAGCCACAATAGGCAGAAACACAAAGCCCATAGGGCACCAATCTCCACCTTCAAAGTTTCGGAAACTCGGAAGATCCATCCACCTGGGCTGCCATTTTGTCAGCTGCCCCAGAACTCCATGCTGTGATTCTGTTCTTTCCAATCAGTCTCCATGTTGTTTCCAGAGTCTTTCTCCCAGCTTGGAACCCAACCAGATGGATTTTATTTTATTTTATTGATTTGATTTGTCAATTGCTTACAAGATAATAGGTTTAAGTATAAACACGAGTAAAAATACAGGGAATAGGTACGAATAAATGGAGACAATAGGACAGGGGCGGTAGGCACGATGGTGCGCTTATGCGTGCCCCTTACACACCTCTTGGGAATGGGTATTCTCCCCTTTCCTTTCCTTTCCTTCCTTTCCTTCCTCCTTTCCTTTCCTTCCTTCCTTCCTTCCTTCCTCCTGCTCCCTCCCTTTTTCTCTCCTCCCTCCATTCTTTTCCTTCCTTCCTTCCTTCCCCCTCCCTGTTCTCCTTCCTTCCCCCTTCCTTCCTTCTTTCCTTTCTCCCTCCCACTCCCTCCCTTTTTTCTCTCCTCCCTCCATTCTTTTCCTTCCTTCCTTCCTTCCTTTCCTTCCTTCCTTCCTTCCTTCCTTCCTTCCCCTTCCTGTTCTCCTCCCTTCCCCTTCCTTCCTTCTTTCCTTCCTCCCTCCTTTTTTCTCTCCTTCTGCCATTCTTTTCTCTCCTTTCTTCCTTCCCCTTTCCTTTTCACTTTCCTTCCTTCCTTCTTTCTTTCTTTTATTTCTTATCTTGTTTATTTCTGTGACCTGTCAATTGCATACAAGATAATAGGTATAAGTATAAACACTACAGGAAATAGGTATGAACAAATGGGGACAATCGGACAGAGATGGTGCCCTTATACCCTTTTTCTCTCCTTCCTTCCTCCCTTCCTTCCTTCTTCCTTCCTTCCTTCCTTCCTTCCTTCCTTTCCTTCATTGTTCTCCTTCCTTCCTTCCTTTCTTTCCTTCCTTCCTTCCTTATTTTATTTTTTTATCTTATTTATTTCTGTGACCTGTCAATTGCGTACAAGATAATAGATATAAGTATAAACATGAGTAAGAATACAGGAAATAGGTAGGAATAAATGGGGACAATCAGACAGGGATGGTGCCCCTATATCGCCCCTTATTCTCTCCCTTCCTTCCTTCCTTCCTTCCTTCCTTCCTTCCTTCCTTCCTTCCTTCCTTCCTTCCTTCCTTCCTTCCTTCCTTCCCCTTCCCTGTTCTCCTTCCTTCCCCCTTCCTTCCTTCTTTCTTTCCTTCCTTCCTTATTTTATTTTTTTTATTTTATTTATTTATTTGATTTGTCAATCGCTTACAAGGTGATGGTTATAAGAATAAACATGAGTAAGAATACAGGAAATAGGTACTGATCAATGGGGACGATAGGAGCGGTAGGCACGATTGGTGCGCCTATGCACGGCCCCTCACAGACCTCTTAGGAATGGGGTGAGGTCACTAGTAGACAGTTTGAGGTTAAAGAAGTGGCGGTTTTCCTTCGAACAGTTAAAAAAAAACCCGATTGACTCATTTTAAGTTGATTAAACCGTTCCTGTCCCCTCTGTGACCCAGGACGTCAGTTTTATTTCTCGCTTTCGGGCTAAGTAATTGGATTGTTTGACTACTCGCTCTGTCGTCCTTCCAAACCAATCTAAATCATTGCAGGGTTTGGTGGGGGGCGGGGTTTTTTTGGCACTACGCTTCCCATCTGTCTAAGTAGCTCATGCAAAGGCCCGGGGGAACCAGATGTTGTGTTTCTCCGATTATCCCCTGTCGTTGGCCCAAAGGAGGAGGAGGACTACGGACGGTCCTGCGGCCTGGCGCTTCTTAGAAACAACGATCCATTCTGGGTAGCGAAGGGTTTGGTCCATCCTGACTAAGGTCGGGTCGCCCCTCGCAAGAAGCCGAGGTCTCCGTTTCCAAGGCGCCTCGCTGGGAAGGGAGCCTGAAAGCTGCTGATAGCTTCAAACCAGGGTTGGTTTAAGAGTCCGCCGGGGTGCCCGGAAAAGAGGGCAACCCGTCAGGATTGAGGGAGAAGCCAAAGGAAACCAGGCTGCCAGAGGGGAGGGTGGCGGGGCTCGATCCAAGATGAGCTCGGCCAGAGCATCGAACTCAAAGGAAGAGGGTAAGGTCAGAAGGTGTGGAGAGAGAAGGGACCTTGGAGGTCTCCTAGACCAACCCTCAAGCAGGAGACCTTTCTTCCTCCT
Source organism: Pseudonaja textilis (assembly GCF_049901715.1). Classification (NCBI taxonomy): domain Eukaryota; kingdom Metazoa; phylum Chordata; class Lepidosauria; order Squamata; family Elapidae; genus Pseudonaja; species Pseudonaja textilis. The sequence goes on along the minus strand of NC_141996.1, from coordinate 1,339,803 downwards.
CCTCCTCCTCCTCCTCCTCCTCCTCCTCCTCCTCCTTTTCCTTCTCTTCCTCTTCCTCTCCTCCTCCTCCTCCTCCTCCTTTTCCTTCTCTTCCTCTTCCTCTCCTCCTCCTCCTCCTCCTCCTTTTCCTTCTCTTCCGCTTCCTCTCCTCCTCCTCCTCCTCCTCCTTTTCCTTCTCTTCCTTCCTCTCCTCCTCCTCCTTTTCCTTCTCTTCCTCTTCCTCTTCCTCTCCTCCTCCTCTTCCTCCTTTCCTTCTCTTCCGCTTCCTCTCCTCCTCCTCCTTTTCCTTCTCTTCCTCCTCCTCCTCCTCCTCCTCCTTTCCTTCTCTTCCTCCCTCTCCTCCTTTCCTCTCTTCTCCTCCTCCTTTTCCTTCTCTTCCTCCTCCTCCTCCTCCTCCTCCTTTTCCTTCTCTTCCTCTCCTCCTCCTCCTCCTTTTCCTTCTCTTCCTCTCCTCCTCCTCCTCCTCCTCCTCCTTCTCTTCCTCTCCTCCTCCTCCTTTCCTTCTCTTCCTCTTCCTCTTCCTCTCCTCCTCCTCCTCCTCCTCCTTTTCCTTCTCTTCCTTCCTCCTCCTCCTCCTTCCTTCTCTTCCTCTCCTCCTCCTTTCCTTCTCTTCCTCTCTCCTCCTCCTCCTCCTCCTTTTCCTTCTCTTCCTCTCCTCCTCCTCCTTTTCCTTCTCTTCTCTCTCTCCTCCTCCTCCTCCTCCTTTCCTTCTCCCTCTCCTCCTCCTTTTCCTTCTCTTCCTCTCCTCCTCCTCCTCCTCCTCCTTTTCCTTCTCTTCCACTTCCTCTCCTCCTCCTCCTTTTCCTTCTCTTCCTCTTCCTTCTCCTCCTCCTCCTCCTCCTTTTCCTTCTCTTCCTCCTCCTCCTCCTCCTTTTCCTTCTCTTCCGCTTCCTCTCCTCCTCCTCCTTTCCTTCTCTTCCTCTTCCTCTCCTCCTCCTCCTCCTCCTCCTTTTCCTTCTCTTCCTCTCCTCCTCCTCCTTTTCCTTCTCTTCCTTCCTCCCTCCTCCTCCTCCTTTTCCTTCTCTCCCTCTTCCTCTTCTCCTCCTCCTCCTCCTCTTCTTCAGCTTCCACTTCTTCCTCCTTCTCCTTCTCCTTCTTCCTCTTCCTCTTCCCCCTCCCCCTCCTTCTTTCCCCCTTCTCCTCTGGAGCACCATTTTCTCAATTCTGCCACCGCGCAAACAGACTTCTCAAAAGAGAACAAGAGGAGCCATGCGTGGTGCGGTGTTTCCAAATTGTGTTCGTTTTCCTGCACACCCTTCACGGAGCATAATTTCCCAATGTTCTCCTGGCAGTTTAGACAGCTGAGATCGTGAAGTGTGAAATTCTCTCTCTCTCTCTCTTATTATTATTATTTTTTTGCTTTGCTTTTGCGGAGAAGCGAAGGGAAAAAACACGATCACCTCCGTAGGGTGTGGAGCAGAACGTGCCCTTGGCTGAAGCACACTCGAAAGTGATTCAAGGAGTTTAGATTCTGCTGGGTTCTCCGAGGCAGCCTTTGTAACTTCATAACTGCGTTGTAAGGACCTCCAGGGAGCTCCGTCGCAACTTTGAAGGGTTGCGGAGCAAACAGTCGTAAGTCAAGCACTATGAATTGTCAGGAGAAATATCTCTCTGGTTCGGTTCCAAGTCGGAAGGAAGGCACCGGAAAGATGGAGGCTGACTGGAAAGAGGGTTTAACGGTGAAGCAGAACCACCAAGCCAGGGGTAGGATTCAAAATTTTAACGACCGGTTCTGTGGGCGTGGCTTAGTTGGTGGGCGTGGGTTGGTGGTCATGTGACTGGCTGGGCGTGGCCAACTCAACATCACTCCCATCGAGGCACGCATTCTCCTCGCCTGGCCTCTCGTGACTGTGGGGATGCTGCAACAGTTGTAAGTGTGAAAAACGGTCATAAGTCACTTTTTTCAGGGCCATTGTAACTTTGAATGGTCACTCCACACAAACAAAGTACCAGCAAAAGAGGGGAAAAAACTCCAGAGACGTTCCTGAGACAGGAAGTCTAGTCCTGCCCAGAATGTAATAAGGGTTAATGGAGAGGCAGTTTCTGTAAGCAACACCAGCATGTTTCCTTCCTGCCTTCCTTACAGGATTAGCCCTGTAATTTCTTCTAACAACCGGTTCTCCGAACTGCTTAGAATGTTAACAGCCGGTTCTAGCGAATAGGTGCGAACTGATAGAATCCCACCCCTGCACCAAGCCCATGGTTCTCTGGTGCCGCTGACCACATGGAGTTGAGAGCGAGGGGCTTTTGTACCTTCTCTTGGGCTTTGCACTTGAGTTTCCTGTTCCTGTGCAAGAACATGTCTTCTACTGGCTGTTGTCAGACTCCCGTGTGGCCATGTAGGGGTCATGTTTGTCTGAGCTCAGTCGGGTTGAAGTTTGGACTCTGGTGCAATGTCCTTAGGAGAATGTGCAACGCGGTGAGTTCTGCCGCTAGGTGGTAGAGGGTTAATCCTATTACACGTGCTGGCGAACCTTTTTGTTGCGGTGTGCCGAAAGCATGCGCGTGCTAGCACCCACAATGTAACGTGCCCCATCCCCACCCACCCACATGCGCACGCATCGCCCCTGCCCCATCCTCTTACATGCACTGTGCAGGTGTGCACCTCCCAAGTGATTTTCAGCCCGTTTGAGGCCATTTTCACATTCCTGGAGGCCCGAGGGGTTGAAAACGGGCTTGTTTCGACACGTCCGGTATTTCCGGAAGGCCCACCATGGCCACGCTCACCCAGCAACAAGAACCGAGAACTGGTTGTTAAATTATTTGAAGTCCATCCCTACCTTGAAGCATGGCTAAATGGACTGGTGTAAGTTGAGGACTACCTGTTGTCAGGTGCTCGTTGAAGCAAGGCTGCAGCTGGCTAAACCTGGGTAGTGTTAAAAGTGGTGGAGGGTGAGGATTTTAAGGCTCTTCTGTGGGATGCGACGCCCAAAGATAAGACAGATTCAGTCAAACCGAGTGAAAGGATCTTGTGTGAATGCAACAAAGTAATGCTAGAGGAGGCCGTGCATTTTCTGCTAAACCATGAATGCAAGCTTATTCCGTCTTTTTATTTTTTAAACCACGTAGCCTTTTGAGGAAAGCTTTGAAAAAACCGTCCTCAAAAAAAAAGAAAGAAAGAAAGAAAGTAAAAAAACCCTTTTGGTGTTTGATTAATTTTTAATCAGTCCTCTGACTCTCACCAATGTTTGTCTTTCCATAGCAAATATTTCTGCACTTCACTCGACACGTTGAAGGCAGGCAGACAAATCGTTTAATAAGTTTCATTTCCTGGATCAACCTTCTTGCATCCTGAATTGGGTATATTTACATTGGGCTCATTGGAAAGAAAAAAAAATAATCATAAAATCTTAATCACCACTTCATCCCTGTTGACTTTCGAGGGCCAGCCGGGATCCGTCCCATAGAACGCAAGATAACCAATACTTCCTTCTTAAAACCGTCCTGGACAAGAAGCCACATTTAGAACATTAGCTATTCTCGTCTTCTGAACTTGGCCTTGTTTATTTATTATTTATTTATTCAGCCCGTCAAGCGGTGCTGGACGAATGCCATAAATCCCAATGTAAACCAATCCGAAAATTATATATATATAATAAAAACCATTAAAATATTGGGCATTGAAAGTTAACGCCTGGCTCAATAGCAGCAACTGTGAGAGGGATTTTAAGAATCCTGGTGGACAACTGCTTAAACACTAGCCAGCTATGTGTGGCAGCTGCCAATGCAATCCTAGGCTGCATCAACGGATAGCATCAAAGGACATGAGAAGTGACAGTACCGCTTTATAAGAGCTTGGTACGGCCACACCCGGAATCCCGCATCCAGTTTTGGTTGCCATGATATAAAAAAAATATGTTCAGATTCTAGAAAGGGTGCAGAGAAGACCAACGGAAAGGATTAGAGGGCTGGAGGCTGAAACGTATGAAGAAGGGTTGCAGGAATTGGGTATATCTAGCTTCGCGAAGAGAAGGATTAGGTGGTCACGTTATAGCAGTATTCCAGCATTGGAGGAGAATGGAATGGAATGAAGTGGGATAGAGCAGAACAGAGGATAGATAGGATAGGATAGGGCATGCTAGGGTAGGGTAGGATAGGGTAGAGTAGAGCAGAATAGAATAGAATAGAATAGAATAGAATAGAATAGAATAGAATAGAATAGAATAGAATAGAATAGAATAGAATAGAATATAGAACAGAGTACAATAGAATAGAACAGAATAGGAATATAGAATAGAATAGAAAATAGAGTAGAGTAGAGTAGAGTAGAGTAGAATAGAATAGAAATAGAATAGAATAGAATAGAATAGAATAGAATAGAATAGAATAGAATAGAATAGATAGAATAGAATAGAATAGAATAGAATAGAATAGAATAATAGAATGAATAGAAATAGAATAGAAAATAGAGTAGAGTGGAGTAGAGGAGAGGAGAGGAGAATAGAATATAGAATAGAATATAGAATAGAACAGAGTACAATAGAATAGAACAGAATAGGAATATAGAATAGAATAGAAAATAGAGTAGAATAGAGTAGAGTAGAGCAGAGCAGAGCAGAACAGAACAGAACAGAACAGAACAGAACAGAATACTTTATTGGCCAACTGTGATGGACACACAAGGAATTTGTCTCCGGCGCAGAAAAGCTCTCAGTGAACATACAAGCAGCAAGTGATAAATCATGATCATAATTATAAAACACAATCACCATAAATCATAAGATACGGCACTCAGTGATAGCCATAGGATACTAAGTAGGCAATCAACATAAATCTTAACAAGACACTAAATAAAAGCATAAGTCGTGAGACAAAGTTACAGTCATAGGCATCCCGAGGAAATAAGTAACAGGAAAGCTGAGAAAGGTAACGGGTATTGCAACGGCCCTCCTAGCGGGTTTGACATCCCAGGGCATAAGACAGGCCTAGTGGGAATTTGTTGCTGAGCAGAATGATACCACGGGGTGGGGGTGGCGGTGGGGAGAGAACTGTCTATAACTTGAACATTCCCAACGTGGACAAAAATCCCTGTCAATCCATTGCAAAAGGCAGCTTGACTCAGAACAGCTGACATCCTGCGGACGACGACGCTTATAACGCCGTCAACCCAATCGGCCTTGGGACGGACTCCGCAGAATGGACAAACCAGCTAAATGCAAACATCTGGCTGACGAGCCATCATCCACAAAGGGTGAAGGAGAAACGTGGTGGAGGCGGGGATAGGACGTCGCTCTGGAGCAGAAGACTTCAGCCCAGAATGGCAACATGGATGCTGTTTCTCTCTACCGAGATTGGAAATCGCTTCCTAAGGAAGCGTCTTGTTACCTTGAGGGACCTCAACTCCAGATAATAGACAACAGTGGTGGCTAACCTTTTTGGGCTCCTGTGCCAAGAATTGTGCATGCGCTTGCGCACTCGCGTGCCAGGACCCAGAAGGCAATGCGTGTGCCCCCATGCCCTCGATGCATGCCTGGGCAATCCCCACCCACCTACCCACCTCCGCTGCCCCCTTACCCGCACTGCGCTTCGCAGCTGATTTTCTGCCAGTTTGAAGCCCTTTTCAGCCTCCCGAGGGCTTGAGGGAGGCTTCTGCAGGCTTTGCAGGCCGAAAACTAGGCCCGTTTCGTCACTTCGGGTATTTTCGGGAAAAACAGGAAGTGACGAAACGGAACTAATTTTCAGCCTGCAAAGCCTGCAGAAGCCTCCCTCAAGCCTCTGGGAGGCCGAAAAAGGCCTTAAACCGGCTGAAAATCAGCTGTGAAGCGTGCATATGCCCAGTGAGGTAAGTTTGCCTGCAGCTCACGTGCCGGCACAAATGGCTCTGCATGCCACCTGTCGCACGCATGCCATAGGTTCACCATCAAGGAGATAGAACAACCTCAGGCTCAAAGGAGGAAGAAGCCCACTCTACGAAGCCAGGGGAGATACCTCCATGAGGACCAGAAGAGCAGAACCGAAACTCAAGGCTGTCTACCAAGGAAGAGAGATTGGCGTATCATCTCCGTATAATCCTTACTACTAGCTCGATACCCGTGCTTCGCTATGAAACTATGTGGTGGGGCTTAGTTTTGGGGGAGGAAAATAAGGAGGGCTCCAACTGAAGACCCTACACAACAACTGGCCACTACTGAGGCTGAGAAGAAGACCTACCTACCTACCCATAACCGGAGCTTGTTATGATCGAATTTCCTGAGCTCATCCTTTTGCAAGCAGCTCCGCTCGGGCTATTTTTCTCTATTAGATTAGCTCCCCCAATTAGTTAAGACTGATTTATGGCAGGTGGCCCTGAAGTAATGGAGGGAGGGCTGAGAGCTCAAGGCCCATCAAGATGAAAACTGGTTATTAATGTCTCGGTTTTAATTTATGTCCCGCTTATCCTCCAGAAACTCAGAGAGTAGCCTTCATAGGCCCTTCCTTCGTGCAGAGATTTTTAGAGGCAAAGGTTGTTAGATTAACAGGGTGGGAAGGGACCTTGTAGGTCATCTAGTCCAACCCCCCACCCCACCCAAACAGGAGACCCTACACCATTTCTGACCGATCTCTTCTTGAAAGCCTCCAGTGGTGAAACTCCCACAACTTCCGAACGGTGACATGATAACCGTCTTCCAATATTTGAGGGGCTGCCCCAAAGAAGAGGGAGTCAAGCTATTCTCCAAAGCACCAGAAGGCAGGACAAGAAGCAATGGGTGGAAACTAATCCAGAGGAGAAGCAACTTGGAACTAAAGAGAAACTTCCTAACAGGGAGGACAACTAGCCACCATAAGTTGTGGGTGCTCCATCACTGGAGGTTTTTAAGAAGAGACTGGACAGTCAATTGCCCACATGTTGAAGTCCACGAGTCTTAAAGCTTCCAACTTTGGAGACCCCTGGTGTAGACACCAAGTGAAGTCCAGTTGCCTTTGGGGTGAAATTTCTCCTCATTTTCAGGTTGAATCTCTCCTTGATCAGTTTCCATCCATTGTTTCTTGTCTGGCCTTCAGGTGCCTTGGAGAATAGCTTGACCCCTTCCTGTCTATGGCAGCCCCTCAAATATTGGACCACCGCTCTCCTGTCTCCCCTGGTCCTTTTCTTCCCTAGACTAGCCAGGCCCAGTTCCTGCAAACGTTCTTCATATATTTTATCCTCCAGACCGCTCCTCCTCTTTTCAGAGTCTCAACATCTCTGTCATATCACAGCAACCAGAATTGAAAGTCTGGGTTGTTTAGGTTCCCAAGTGATCAAATCCATTTAAAAAGAAAAGAGCCAAGTCTGTCTTCCAAAACAATGTCTTTTATTTAGGAAAGCAGAAGAAAGAAGATTTGATGTGTTGTATTTGTTGTTTTTGTTATTTAAAAAAACAAAACTTTTTCAAAACTTTTCCACATCGTGGCAATTAAAATTAGATGCAGTATTCCAAGTATGGTCTTACCAAGGCATTATAAATGGATACTAACTCTACATGTGATAATATTCTATCCCTCTGATAATGCAATCTAGGATTGTATTGGTTTTTTGGGCAGCTGCTGCACGCAGCTGGTTCATATTTAAGTGGTTGTCCACAATTAAGTGCTGTTGAGCCAGGTACCCCCTATTCTACACCACCGTGTTTACCAAACGTATCTTCAGAGCTCAGCCCAGTGACTTTTAAAAGGAAAAAAAAATGGCCCTTTCAGATGGCAGCGAATGAGACGTTATTGTAAAAAGCAACCGTACATATACATTTTTAAGAATAATCTCAATCAAGGTGCTGTGAAGTAAAAACAATTCAGAATATAAGGAAGCATTCATTTTTAAGGGGATAGTTTATATAGCCTAACGGTGACTTCAACAAAAAGGAAAAGCGAGAGAAAATATGATACAAGTGATTTTGGATGAGATTAAAGAAAAAGGAAGAAGATTTTTTTAAAAAAAAATCCCCAGAGAAGACAACTATTGCCCAACGAATTAAGCTTCTACGGAGGCAATTAGCTACATTAGCAGTAAGAGAGATAGAAATAAAGATGAATTATGCAAAACAAAGAATTGTTGAATTTGCAAATAAACTGAGGAAACATTGGCCTATATACCCTGGGAAAAAAAATTGAAAAAAGAAGCGATGCTAAAGTTTCCAGAAAACAATGCTATAATGCAATGTTTCTCGACCTTAAGAACTTTAAGATGGATGGACTTCAACTCCCAGAATTCAATGCTGGCTGGGGAATTCTGGGTAGTGAAGTCCAGCCATCTTAAAATTGCCACAGTTAAGAAACATTGTTATAATGATCAAATAATAACTTTTAACTTAGTGTATTAAAGGGTCCCATTTCCTGGCTGTATTAACATTCACAATAACAGTTTTATTTGGTGCCGCATATATTTATTTTGTACTGTCTTAATTGCTTTAACAGTTTTAATTGTTTTTATTCTTTTTTTTTATGACTTTTCATGTACGCTACCAGGAGTCTATTTTTGAGATGGGCAACGCTAAGAAATCAGATAAACAAATAATAAGTAAACAAAAGCTAACGCAAGGGTGTAATTTCATCATTTATTATACTGCTTTATGCAAAGGTCAAGACATTTCCTTGAGGAGAAATGGATGAATATTTAGATTAAATGAGAAATTGTGGGCGCTTAGGGAGAGAATGGTTAAAACGACTTATAACGGCAAGGGAAGTTTGCAAAGCTATCGAAAGGATTAAAACGGGAAAGGCATCTGGGCCTTACTATAAATGTTTTGCAGTTTTTACAAAAATGATAAATATTATTTTTCAGAAGGCTGCGTTAACGGAGGGATAGAATCCAGATCATGTGAAGTGTTAATACCACTTTAAAAGGCCTTGGTAAGACCACTGTCAAGCCCGAAAGTGACCTTTGGGTAGCCAATTTATTTAGCCTTATTTTATATTCCTTTTCTTTCTTTCCCTTTGCTGGTTATGGGATGGGGAGGGTTTGGGGTTTGCCACATTCCTAAGTGGGGAGGAGTGGGGCTAGAGAGAGTTGTTGAGGCTAGGTGGTTCTTCTTCCCGTGGGAACGAAAGCCGGCCCTGCTGAGACCTGGAGGTGGAGATTGAGGACACCAGGCAAACGTTGATTTACTTCTATTGGGGAATGTGACTTTTGGGTAGTTGTTTCTAACTTCCAATATTACATGGTGTAATTCTGGGTTGGGTCAGATCCGGAATGACAACAGACTTTGGCCAATTCGATGCTTTACCTAAATAAAAGAAATTGTTTTGGAAGACGGACTTGACTCTTTTCTTTTCAAATGGATTCCATCCCTTGGAAACCTAACAACCACACTTGGAATATTGCATTCAATTCTGGTTGCTATGATATAAAATAGATGTTGAGAAACTCATGAAAGAGGGCAGAGAGAAGAGCAGTAAAGATGATGAGGGGACTGGAGGCTAAAACATACGAAGAACGGTTGCAGGAATTGGGTAGGCCTTGTTGAATTGAAAAGAAGGACCAGGGGTGACATAAAGGCCGTTTTAGAATATTTCAAGGTCTGGTGCAGAGAAGAGAGAGGATCAATCTATTCTCCAAAGCACCAGAAGACAAGAAGCAACGGATGTGAAGCAGGGGAGCAAAAAAGAACGTAAAGCAATTTTTAATATTAAACATATAAAAGTATATCTTGCGCTTAGGATAAGCCAATAAGTCATAATTAGTAAAGGTCTCAGCTTCCTGTATCTCTTGCTTAACATAACTGTAAGTAACCCACAAGGTTGCTGATTTAAGGAACTTGAACTAACCATATGACTGTAAACAAGGGTCGACGTGGAAAGTAACTGGTGGTGTAAGATAGCTGAGTGATCAGAATATATTTGTCATATCCTTCCCTCTGTAGAAATATATGTTTTCCATATTTCCTTATAATACTGTGTGCAATTTTGTCTATATATGGTAAATGTGATGAGAGGAACGCCCAAGTCCTCACTGATGTCATATCGGGTATAAAAGCATTGTACCAAGAAGAACTGGGGCTTCAGAATTCGCCATGTTAATACTCTGAACGCTTTGCGCAAATAAACCCTGTATTCTTCCACCTTTCGTGATCTGGTGTCCTAATTCTTGGAACCAAGATTTGCTGCTACAGATGGAAACTAACCAAGGAGAGAAGCAACCTAGAACTAAGGAGAAATTTGGGGACAGTGAGAAAAATTAACCAGGGGAACAACTTGCCATAAGAAGTTATGAATGTTCCATCACTGGAGGTTTTTAAGAAAAGACTGGACAGCTGTTTGTCTGACATGATATAGGGTTTCAGGCTTGAGCAGGGGGTTGGACTAGAAGACCTCCAAGGTCCCTCCCAACTATGTTACTCATTCATAATAATAACTTGGGACAAATGCACAAATCCCTCTCACAGTTACTACTATTGTGCCAGGTATCGTATAGGTGGTACTTGGTTCAAAAGTAGTATCTGTGCGAAGGATCTTTCAAAGCATTAAGAGAAGCTTGTGAAATGGACGTTATTGGTTATTACTTATATGGGAAGGTGATTATTATTATATTGTTATTGTCAACTAAAAAGATGCTCCTTTGGTCTTTGTAGCTGCCAGAAAAAGGGAGCGGGGGAAAACAAGGCATTCTGGAAATGCCTAGATAATCACCTCAGCAGCCCAAAGTTGTCGGAGCAGAAGAAGGTTATTGGAGAGCCTGATGGATGACGACTCTTGGAGACGGAGGTGTCCCATTGGAGGAGTCACATCCAGTGGGTGGGGGGAAGACCAGGGTCAAGGGGGAAATGGAGGATGGGATTTAGTATCGGCTGCACCCAGCCACGCACCAACATGGCAACTTCTAATAAAACAATTTACTTTTTCTGAGATGCAGCAAGAGGCTTTCGCTTTGGATGAGGGGGATTTGTTGGAGCCCTGATAATTATATTGATAAGAAGAGTATTAATTATTAATTGTAAGCACGTGAAATATGTACATAATCAACATGTGATTGAAACGGAACAGATTCATTGTGTGTGTGTGTGTGTGTGTGTGTGTGTGTGTGTGTGTGTTTTCTGAGGTTCTCGCAGGTATTTGTATGTGGATCTTTGGTTATTCGGGTTTTCTCCCACGTAAAATTGGAAGTATCTAGGCGACGTTTCGATGAAGTCTCATTCATCATCTTCAGGCTTGTGTCTTCAGCTTTGTTCAGCCAGGCTTCAGGCAGATGAGATTCTACCGAAACGTTGCTACAACTTTAAAAGCACAACTACAATGATGTGGGAAAATACCCGAACAAAGCTGAATGCCATATATATATATTTACAAAAGAGAGACAGAGAGAAAGAGAAGGATCTTGGAGTCCTCATGGACAACCACTTAAATACGAGCCAGCAATACGATGCAGCTGCCAAAAAAGCCAACACAATCTTAGGCTGCATTAACAGAAGGACAGAAGTAAGATCACGCAAAGTGTTACTACCACTTTGTAAATCCTGAGTAAGGCCACACTTGGAATACGACATCCAGGTTTTGGTCACCACGATGTAAAAAAAGATGTGGAGACTCTGGAAGGAGTGGAGAGCAGAGCAAGAAAGAGGATTGTGGGGGTGATGGATGCTGCTGGACCCTTCCCCACCTATCTCTACTCGCATCCTACCACACTGAGTTGCCCCCCGGGCTTCCTTGGGCTTCTTCCTGATCCCAACTCTTAAATCTCAGGCTTACCGTGCTCCACTTAACAACCGACATGTGTTGACTGCCTCAGGGACAGCACAGGGCGGGGAGTCACTAAGCCTAACGATCTTGCTGTCCAACACAACCTGCAACCATCCTAGGCAGCCTGCAGCTGTAGGTGGTGGGTTACCTGTATGAGAATCCCGCCCATCCACCCCATAATGGCTGAATAAGGGAGCCCGACTGACTGATGGACCACTGGGGTGACCCCATAGTGGGTTCCCTCACGCCACTTGGCTAGGCTCAATCTCACGCTCAGCTTCTCTACCTTGGCAGCTTGGAGGGAGGTGGACTGCAACTCCCAGAATTCCCCAGCCAGCCCTGCGGAAGCAACTCCATTTTCTTCTAGCACTGGTGTGAGGTACTTGGGTAATGAAATGTCTGCAAGGAAACAGCCACGGTCAGAGAGCAACAAGGACCCCACAGTTATTGTCATTCTCCTCCTCCTCCTCCTCCTCCTCTTCTTCCTCGTCCTCCTCCTCCTCTCAGCAAACCTCACTTCCTTCTAATCCTGATGATGTTCCCTAGTTGGGTCCTGAAATGTCTGCAAGAAAACCACCCAGCTCAGAGAGCACCAAGGACCCTACAGTTCTCCTCCTCCTCCTCTTCCTCCTCCTCCTCCTCCTCTCAGCAAATCTCACTCCCTTCTAGAACTGATGATGTAACCTAGTTGGGTCCTGAAACGTCTGCAAGAAAACCACCCAACTCAGAGAGCACCAACGACCCTACAGTTCTCCTCCTCCTCCTCCTCCTCCTCCTCCTCCTCCTCCTCCTCCTCCTCCTCCTCCTCCTCCTCCTCCTCCTCCTCCTCCTCCTCCTCTCTTGCAAACCTTCCTCCCTTCTAGCACTGATAATGCTCCCTAGTTGGGTCAAGAAACGTCTGCCAGAAGACCACCCAGCTGAGAGAGCACCAAGGACTCCAATGCTGATCCGATGGTTAGACTGGATTACCTCTGAGGCCCCTCCAAGCTCTAGGACTCCAGGAAGCGGCCCACGAAGCCGCCCCGTCCTCCATTCTGCCCTATTGTGCTCTTCCTGCCTCTCAGACCCCAAACTAACCACAGCAGGAGACGGGATTCCTCGCCCGCCTCCCTCCCTCCCTCCTCAGCCCCCTTCTCTACAAAACAACGCGCTCCTTCATTATCCGTCCTCCTTTCATGCTCCTGAACGCGCTGAACGACGCAACGCACGGCAAAGCAGCCACACAAAAGGGGAAAAGAACAAGAGTTACTCCTGGGGCGCCATTCAAACGCACCTGAATTGCAATTACACAACTCAGGGACACACAACCCTCTATTCACTGTGTGTGGGGGGGTCCTTTCCACCTTGGCAACAGCCCCCTCCCGTTCTGCAGAGACTTGCACAACCACACACACAAACACACATATACAACACACAAACAGGTATCCACGGGGCACCCAGAACACATAAATTAGGATTTCAATGAGGTATTCCGAGGGCTTTGTGCAAATAATTACAAAACTTTTTTTGTTTTTTGTTTTTTTGCAACGGTACAAATAATGCTCGAGTATAATTACAACAGGTATTAGGAACCCAGGGAGGGAGAATCCTTCGGGGTATGTGTGTGTGTGTGTGTGTGTGTGTTCAGAGAGCATTTGTGGGGAGAAGAAAGGAAGCCAGCCGTGGGGTAGGGGGTAGGGAGGAACAGGATGGGGGGGGGGTTGCTAGCAAATGCTGATTAAGCCAGCATCTAGGTCCTTTGCCGCAAAGAACAAACCTTGGTTGTCTGCCCACCAAGGGGGAGAAACCCCGCAAGCATCCGGCAAAAGGCGCTTGGCATAATTCTTGGGCGGTTTGGGAGGTTTATTAACGATCTTGTTAATTATTTGGGCTTAATTGGTTTCTGCCCACTTGCCAGGGGTTGCCTCGGTTCAGCATTCTGGTTCCCGGGGTGAAGTTTTCTCCTTGGCCCCCAGGACCAAAGAGGATGCTTAGGATTCGGTTTTATTTATATCATCCACCTTTATGACTTTTATTAAAGAGTTAAGGGGGCAAATGTACCTCATATTCTTCTTATTTTCCCCACAACGACCCTGCAAAGTGGGTTGGGCTGAAAGAGAAGGGCCGGCTGATTTCCTTGCCTAAGGCGGGACTACAACTCACTGTCTCCTGGTGATTGGCCCAAAGTCACCCAGCTGGATTTCATGCCTAAGGCGGGACTAGAACTCCCGTCTCCTGGTGATTGGCCCAAAGTCATCCAGCTGGCTTTCATGCCTAAGGCGGGACTAGAACTCCCGTCTCCTGGTGATTGGCCCAAAGTCACCCAGCTGGATTTCATGCCTAAGGCTGGACTAGAACTCCCGTCTCCTGGTGATTGGCCCAAAGTCACCCGGTTGGCTTTCATGCCTAAGGCGGGACTAGAACTCCCCGTCTCCTGGTGATTGGCCCAAAGTCATCCAGCTGGCTTTCATGCCTAAGGCAGGACTAGAACTCCCAGTCTCCTGGTGATTGGCCCAAAGTCACCCAGTTGCCTTTCATGCCTAAGGCGGGACTAGAACTCCCCGTCTCCTGGTGATTGGCCCAAAGTCACCCAGCTGGCTTTCATGCCTAAGGCGGGACTAGAACTCCCGTCTCCTGGTGATTGGCCCAAAGTCACCCAGCTGGCTTTCATGCCTAAGGCGGGACTAGAACTCCCCGTCTCCTGGTGATTGGCCCAAAGTCACCCAGCTGGATTTCATGCCTAAGGCTGGACTAGAACTCCCCGTCTCCTGGTGATTGGCCCAAAGTCACCCAGTTGGCTTTCATGCCTAAGGCGGGACTAGAACTCCCGTCTCCTGGTGATTGGCCCAAAGTCATCCAGCTGGCTTTCATGCCTAAGGCCGGACTAGAACTCCCAGTCTCCTGGTGATTGGCCCAAAGTCACCCAGTTGCCTTTCATGCCTAAGGCGGGACTAGAACTCCCGTCTCCTGGTGATTGGCCCAAAGTCACCCAGCTGGCTTTCATGCCTCAAGGCGGGACTAGAACTCCCGTCTCCTGGTGATTGGCCCAAAGTCTCCCAGCTGGCTTTCATGCCTAAGGCGGGACTAGAACTCCCCATCTCCTGGTGATTGGCCCAAAGTCACCCAACTGGCTTTCATGCCTAAGGCGGGACTAGAACTCCCGGTCTCCTGGTGATTGGCCCAAAGTCACCCAGTTGCTTTCATGCCTAAGGCGGGACTAGAACTCCCCGTCTCCTGGTGATTGGCCCAAAGTCACCCAGCTGGCTTTCATGCCTAAGGCGGGACTAGAACTCCCCGTCTCCTGGTGATTGGCCCAAAGTCACCCAGCTGGCTTTCATGCCTAAGGCGGGACTAGAACTCCCGCCTCCTGGTGATTGGCCCAAAGTCACCCAGTTGGCTTTCAGGCCTAAGGCGGGACTAGAACTCAGCATCTCCTGGTGATTGGCCCAAAGTCACCCAGCTGGCTTTCATGCCTAAGGCGGGACTAGAACTCCCCGTCTCCTGGTGATTGGCCCAAAGTCACCCAGCTGGCTTTCATGCCTAAGGCGGGACTAGAACTCCCGCTCCTGGTGATTGGCCCAAAGTCTCCCAGCTGGCTTTCATGCCTGGCGGGACTAGAACTCCCCATCTCCTGGTGATTGGCCCAAAGTCACCCAACTGGCTTTCATGCCTAAGGTGGGACTAGAACTCCTGGTGATTGGCTCAAAGTCACCCAGTTGCCTTTCATGCCTAAGGCGGGACTAGAACTCCCCGTCTCCTGGTGATTGGCCCAAAGTCACCCAGCTGGCTTTCATGCCTAAGGCGGGACTAGAACTCCCCGTCTCCTGGTGATTGGCCCAAAGTCACCCAGCTGGCTTTCATGCCTAAGGCGGGACTAGAACTCCCCGTCTCCTGGTGATTGGCCCAAAGTCACCCAGTTGGCTTTCAGGCCTAAGGCGGGACTAGAACTCCCCGTTCTCCCGCTTCTTTCCATGCCGGAATGCCAGGAAGGAGGCATCTCCGTTCTTAAAACCCGTCCTGTGTGGAAGTTTCCTGAACGAGCCCTTGTCTCAGATTGCAATTAAGTTTACTTACTCCGTGTTTTCATTACCGCTTGTAGCTGGTTTGCAAATGCGGTTTTAATTACATTTGCTTTTATGCTTTTAATATCCTGCGAATTCTCCGCCTTTTCTCTGGAGGGAGAAGCAAGGTATCTTTTTCCTCATTAAGGAAAATTCATCTTCGTCCTTTTCTCCTCCCAGATGCCAGCGGGAAACGGTGGGGAATCCGCCCTTCGACCCTCACCGAGCACTCCTCAGCTTACAACACTTCATTTAGTGGCCATTCAAAATGACAATGTCGCTGGAAGAAAAGGGACGTATGGCCATTTTTCACACTTACGACTGTTGCAGCCTCCTCTGGGTCACGTGATTAAAGTTGGCAACTGACTTGTACTTACTCTCTCCCTCCCTCTCTCCTCTCTCCCTCCCTCTCTCCCTCTCCCTCTCTCTCCCTCTCCCTCTCTCCCTCTCTCGCTCTCATTTGTTTTTTGTGACTTACCTTCTCGGTCCAGGCGAGGGGTGACTGGGTGGGGGGAGGGCAAGGGGCAGGGCCGGCCAGTGGCGGGGTCACCCAACAGGGAGCCACAGCAGAGGGCCCCAAAGAGCCGCATGAGGCTCCAGAGCCACGGGTGGCTGACATACCCGTAGCTAATTTCAACCCGGATTAACCAGGAGATCATTTGTCTGCAATTAATTCATTCAATATTTATATTTGCAAATTAATTTGCTCCTGCTGAGACGCGCCACAGAAGGGGAGCCTCTTTAATTGCACGGGCTGGAAAACCCTCGGCATGGACTGCCACAGTTAGGCCATCTTTTTTTCTTGTTCGAGACACAACCGGAATTAGACACACTTCAGTGACACAACTTTAGTCGCTCGAGTCCCTAAAAGGACATGTTGGCCTCCCCTCACTCCTGCGGCTGAGAAGGCTGATGCGATTGGTGGGATTTGGACAACGATGTCGTGGCACACAGGTTGTCTCTTTGCCCCCACAGAAATCTTCAACAACACCAGAGGATCCTAGAATCCCCGGGCTGGGAGGGGACCTCGGAGGTCTTCTAGTCCAACCCCCTCCTCCTCAAAGCCGGAAAACTTGTAGCATCTCAGACAAATGGTGGTCCAATCTCTTCTTGAAGACCTTCAGTGATGGAGAACTGACAACCTCTGGAGGCAAGGCGTTCAATTGGTTAATTAAGCAGGGGGGGGTGGACTAGAAGACCTCCAAGGTCCCTTCCAACTCTGCTATTCTCTCCTATTCTATTCTTTCTTATTCAATTCTTTCTTATTCTCTCCTATTCCCTCCTATTCTGTTCTGTTTTCTATTCTATTCTATTCTATATTTCTATTCTATTCTATTCTATTCTATATTCTATTCTATTTTGATCTATTCTATTCTTTCTTTATTCCATTCCATTCTTTATTCTATTCTATTCTATTCTATTCTATTCTCTCCTGTTCTGTTTTCTCTTCTCTTCTCTTCTCTTCTCTTCTCTTCTCTTCTCTTCTCTTCTCTTCTATTCTATTCTATTCTATTCTATTCTATTCTAATCTCTTCTTTCTTATTCTATTCTTTCTTATTCTCTCTTATTCCCTCCTATACTGTTCTGTTTTCTATTCTATTCTATTCCCTATTATTCTATTCTATTCTATTCTATTCTATTCTATATTTCTATTCTATTCTATATTTCTATTCTATTCTATTCTATTCTATTCTATTCTATTCTATTCTATTCTATTCTATTCTATATTCTATTCTATTTTGATCTATTCTATTCTTTCTTTATTCCATTCCATTCTTTATTGTATTCTATTCTATTCTGTTTTCTCTTCTCTTCTTCTTCTCTTCTCTTCTCTTCTATTCTATTCTATTCTATTCTATTCTATTCTAATCTCTTCTTTCTTATTCTATTCTTTCTTATTCTCTCTTATTCCCTCCTATACTTTGTTCTGTTTTCTATTCTATTCTATTCCCTATTATTCTATTCTATTCTATTCTATTCTATTCTATATTTCTATTCTATTCTATATTTCTATTCTATTCTATATTTCTATTCTATTCTATATTTCTATTCTATTCTATTCTATTCTATATTCTATTCTATTTTGATCTATTCTATTCTTTCTTTATTCCATTCCATTCTTTATTGTATTCTATTCTATTCTGTTTTCTCTTCTCTTCTCTTCTCTTCTCTTCTCTTCTCTTCTCTTTTATTCTATTCTATTCTAATCTCTTCTTTCTTATTCTATTCTCTATTATTCTGTTCGGTTCTGTTCTGTTGCTTCTTGTCCTGCCCCAAAGAGCTAACTTGTCCCTCCGTTTCTTCGTAGGTGAAGTTTCTGACGGTGGATTGATTCAGGCCCAATTCTGGCACACCGGCCCAATGAAAATATTGGCAGATACGGTTAAAAGAAAGCTTCCCTGTATCTGGGCCAAGGTTTCCCAATGTGGATTTCAACTCCCAGAATTCCCTAGTCCGCTTTGCCCTGAGCCACAAAGGTCAGAGAGGCCCAGAGACCCCACAGTCCTCCTCCCTCCCCCTTCCTCTCCACCCTCCCTTCCAGCACTGATGATGTTCCCAAGTTGGGTCGTGAAACATCTGCGGGAAAACAGCCAAGCTCAGAGAGCACTAAGGACCCCACAGTTTTCCTCCTCCTCCTCTTCCTCCTCCACCTCTTCCTCCTCCTCTCTGCAAACTCCCCTCCCTTCTACCATTGAAGTTATCTAGTTGTATCATGAAATATCTGCCAGAAACACAACCAACCTCAGAGAACACCGGGGATCCCAATCTCTTCCTCCTCCTCCTCCTCCTCTTCCTCCTTCTCCTCCTCCTCCTCTCCTCCCACTCCCTTCTAGCACTGATGATGTTCCCTAGTTGGGTCATGGAGCATATTCAAGAAAACAGCCAAGTTCAGAGAGCATTAAGGACCCCACAGTTTTCCTCCTCTTCTTCCTCCTCCTCCTCCCTTCTAACCCTGATGATGTTCCCTAGTTGGGTCATGAAACGTCTGGAAGCAAAGGAGCCAGCTCAGAGAGCACCCCGGGCCCCTCCATTCAACCCCGAGCTGCGTTGTTTCTCTTCTTTTTGGTTTCTCTCTCTCTCTCCTTTTTGTAGCTCAGTGAAATTCAGCTTCTGGGACTTCTATGGAAATATTTTTCGCTGAGTTTGCGGCGAAAATGTCTCGGGGATTTTGGTGGATGCTTGTCTCAACGCACCATCAGTTTCTTTTAAATATCACCCCCCTGAAACACAGCCTGTTCCTCTTATTTTTTTTTTAAAAAAAAAATCCCTCACAGAATGCATTTGGTACATTATTTCGTGAATATGTAAATGATGCATAAAGCGTCGTATCCTTTTTTTTTGCTAAAATTATGGGCAAACCTCCTGGCCAGTCCTGAGAACTATACATTCCGAATGACAGCCAAGTTTAAGCGGTTCCGTCTGAAACAACGAAAAGGAAAAAAAATGTGCCGTGAGAACATTGGGGGGCCTCATCTCTACTCATTTCACCTCAAAACGGGGAGATGCTCTTATTAAGTATCCCAAGTCTCAACACTCTGAATCAGAATAGAGCTGGAAAGGACCTTGGAGGTCATCTACTCCACCACCCCCCCTGCCCAAGCAGGGGACCCTACACCGTTTCTGACAAATGGCCGTCCAATCTCTTCTTAAAAACCTTTAAGAGCGACTTCTGGTGGCAGGCAGTTCCACTGGTTAATTGTTCTCACTGTCAGGAAGTTTCCCCATGATCCAGGTTGTCCTCTCTCCTTGATGAGTTTCCATCCATTGCTTCTTTCTCCTGCCTCTTCGGGGGCTTTGGAGGGTAGAGTGACCCCTCCCTCTTCCCTGTGGCAGCCCCTCAAATACTGGGATGCTGCTATCCTGCTATATTATAATATTATAGATGTGATATATTCAGAAGTTGTGGGAGTTTCATCCCTGGAGGCTTTGAAGAAGAGATTGGACTGCCATTTGTCAGAAATGGTGAAGGGTCTCCTGCTTGGGCGGAGGGTTGGACTAGATGACCTGCAAGGTCCCTCCCAACGCTCTGTAATGTCACCTCTGGTCCTTCTTTTCTCAAGACCCAAATCCTACAACTGTTCTTCATATGTTTTAGTCTCTATCCTTCTCCGATCCGGGCCCATCAATAACCAATATAATACTTGAAGGTGAAGGACCCACATCCCCATAGTTCTTGGATGCTTTCTTTATTTACCCATCGTTCAAACGAGACAATGGGAAACGAAAATGGAAACGAATGGAGCAGGATGCCTCCTCGCCCAGAGAAGCAGGGATTAATCCCAGACAAACACGCCAAGGGAAAACAATGCCCTAATCAAGGAAACTACAGAGGCGGCGAAGGATCAAGCAGACAAAACAATTAAGCAGGAAACAATAGCCTAATCAAAGCACGATTAAAGGAGAAAAACCGCACTCCCTCCAGACGCTAGCAGGGCAAGGGACTAGGATATAAACAGAGAGCCGAATCCCTCCCGCCCCATAAATCGTGAGTTTTCCCTAGCTGGGAAATGAAGCGTTTGAAAGAAAGCCACCAAGCTCAGAGAACCACCCGGGATCCCACGCTGGATGCTTTCAAGAAGAGATTGGACAAACCATAAGGTCTCCTATCTCGGCCAGAGGGTTGGACTAGAGGACCTCCAAGGTTCCTTTCAGCCCTACGATTCTGTGAGATGCATATGACAGACAGACAGACGGAAGATGGATGGATGGATGGACAGAAGGAGGAAAGGAAGGGGAGGAAGGAGGGGAGGTGGGAAGGAAGGAAGGAAGGAAGGAAGGAAGGAAGGAAGGAAGGAAGGAAGGACGGAAGGAAGGAAGGAAGGCCTCCAGAAATTGTGGGTGCTTCAACACTGGAGATTTTTAAGAAGAGATTGGACATCCATTTGTCTGAAATGGCGTTGGCTTTCCTGCTCCAGAAGGAGGGTTGGACTAGAAGACCTCTGAAATCCCTTCCAACTTTGTTATTCTGTGATCTAAGTCAAGAGGAGCCAGCCTTTAGTTCTCTCCTCCGTGTCCAAATGATTGAGTTCATTCTTTTAATTTTATTCTAATTTTATTTATTTTATTTTATTCTCTTTTTCCTCCTTTTCCCATCACTTTTATATTCACCAAGTTAGCCTGTATATATGTATGTATGTATGTATGTATGTATCTATATCTATATCTATATCTATATCTATATCTATATCTATATCTATATCTATATCTATATCTATCTATCTATCTATCTATCTATCTATCTATCTATCTATATGGCATTCAGCTTTGTTCGGGTATTTTCCCACGTCATTGTAGTTGTGCTTTTAAAGTTGTAGCAGCGTGTCTGCAGAATCTCATCTGCCATCATCAGGCTTCTGTATTGTGTTCGTCCGTAACGGCTGTGAAAGTCTGACTCACAGACGAACACAATACAGAAGCCTGATGATGGCAGATGAGATTCTGCCAAAACGTTGCTACAACTTTAAAAGCACAACTATATGTATACACACACACACACACACACACACACACACACACACACACACATATATATATATTTGCTGTTTTAAACCTGATTGCAAAATCCCTCTGAATTATTTTAGGAGGCGCCGTAGAGAACGGCGTGAACAAGTCAATAAATAGAAAAACGAGCATTGGTTTCCGCGGCGGAGTTGGTCCCTGAGCCCTCGATCAGCCAGTCGGCAGCCTGGCATATCTTCTCTTAGGTCCTGCTCACATTCCCTCCATCTCTTCCCGTCGGCCTGACAAATCTTCCTGATTCTGCAAAAAACCTTCCTGTATTAAACCATGAATTATTAATGGCCGTGAAGATTCCTTGATGGAATTTTACTCTTTTTCTCTCTCTCCTCTTCTCTTCTGGCAATCACAGGAGATTGCCAACCTGCGGAGACGGGCTGTCATGTTATTTTTAATATCTGCCAACTCCTTTTAACACACACACACACACACACACACACACACACACACCAGTGCAAACTTCAGCCCCTTTTGTGAAATACTCAGAATTAACCCTGGAGTGACGAGGGGGAGAGGGGGCGGCTCCAACGGGAGGAGAGCAAAACCACCATCAGAAGGGCCCTTGGGTTGCATTCCCTTCCCTCAAGGGGCACGGTTTAGGATGTGGAGCGTAGCATGGGGAAGTTGGAAGGGGCCCTGGAGGTCATCCAGTCTTTCCTTGAAAGCCTCAAGTGATGGAGCCCTCGCAGCTTCTGGAGACAAGCCATTCCACTGAAGAATAGAGAAGGGAAGGGAAGAGAATAATATGGAGTGGAATGGAATGGAAGAGGAGAGGAGAGGAGAGGAGAGAAGAGAAGAGAAGAGAAGAGAAGAGAAGAGAAGAGAAGAGAAGAGAAGAGAAGAGAAGAGAAGAATATGGAATAGAAAATAGAAAATATGGAATAGAATGGACTGGAATAAATAGAATATAGAATAGAATACAATGGAATGGAATAAATAGAATATAGAATAGAATAGAATAGAATAGAATAGAATGGAATGGAATGGAATGGAATGGAATGGAGTGGAGTGGAATAAATAGAATATAGAATAGAATAGAATAGAATAGAATAGAATAGAATAGAATAGAATGGAATGGAATGGAATGGAATGGAATGGAATGGAATGGAATGGAATGGAGTGGAATGGAATAAATAGAAAATAGAAAATAGAATAGAATAGAGTAGAGTAGAGTAGAGTAGAGTAGAGTAGAGTAGAATAGAATAGAATAGAATAGAATTAGAATGGAATGGAATGAAATGGAATGGCATAGAAAAATATGGAATGGAATAAGATAGGATAGATATCTGAATTTTGGTCAAGTGACCATGGGGTTGCTACAATGGTCATAAAGATGAAAAACAGTCATAAGTCACATTTTTTTTCAGTGCCGTTTGTAAGTTTCAACAGTCACTAACCAAACCGTTGTAAAGGCCGGGTCTACCTGTCTACTTTGCGGCCTAAGAAGCCCAGCTCTCCACCTTCCGCATCTGGGCAGCGAGGGAGACTTTGGTTTCGCAACCCCTGCCTTTCCTCTTTCTCAACAGGTTAACGCCTCCTCGGCTCTCCAACAGACCCTGTGCCACCTAAAAATATTCCGGGATTTTATTTTTATTTTTTTCTGAGCTGCCTGCGATGAGTCAGCCGCCGCTCTTCATATTTTATTGCAAGTTATGTGGGGGGGGGGGTTTTTTGCCATGAAGGAAATATTTGAGAAGACAATAGGAGAGAGAGAAGGAGAGAGAGAGAGAGAGAGAGAGGAGAGAGAAAAGAGAGAGAGAGAGAGAGAGACTGTTGAAATAATACAGGCGCCCGGCCTGACCTTCCTGAAACTAAATTCCCCATCAACCACAAACTGGGATAGCAGAGAAAAACAAAATTCACAGGCTCCACTCTCACCAATCCAGGAATATGTACAAAAAAACCCAAAAAAAATCAGCTGCCAAAGGCAAGGTGACATTTGCTCCATGGTGAGTAGCTGTGTTTTCAAACCGGTTCCGCCGCTTTCTCTAAATGGAAGGCTGAGCCAGGAGCTTCTGCGGGCTGAATCGAAATAAGGAAGGGGGGAAAAATTAAATAAATAAGGCACCGGAATCTTAAATTAATGGGGCTGCAAGAAAAAAACTCTGTTTTGGCAGAATTTCTGCCTTGCCATTTAGTTAAGGGTTTGGGGTTTTTTTTTGTAGGAAAGGCGGAGTGGAGGCAATGAAGGAGGCTGTTTCGACATTTGTGCAGAGGAAAACCTCTCTTGCGAAAGCCACAGGTGCGTGTGTGTGTGTGGCACAAGCCACCGTGATGGCTCCCCGCACCTGGATGCTCTTATTTGCATAAAGGTGAGGGAGGTCATGCTACAGGTGAGGTGCTGAAGTCTTTGCAGACCCTGGGACATGAAGAGGTAGTTGCTGAAATCTGTTTTTTTTTCCCCGACCCCATAGGGAGCTTAATAGTAGGAACTGAGAGGGATTTTGGAGTCCTGGTGGATAACCAGTTAAAAATAAGACAGCCGTGTGCCAAAAAAGCCAACACAATCCTAGGCTGCCTTATCATCCTCACCTCTATCACGGTCTGGTTTGGCTCTGCAACCCAACAGGACAGACACCGACTCCAGAGAGGAATTAAGACTGCAGAAAAAAACAATGGCTGCCAACCTGCCTTCCGTGGAGGACCTGTTTATACTGCACGAGTCCAAAAGAGAGTTGTGAAAATATCTACAGACCCCTCACATCCCAGACATAAATTGTTCCAACTCCCACCCTCAAAACCACGCTATGGAGCCCTGCACACCAGAACAACTAGACACAAGGGGAGTTTTTTCCCTCATACCATCCCTCTGCTAAACAGCTCATTCCCTTAACACTGTCCAACTATTTACAAAGTCTGCACTACTATCACTATGAATCTTCTCATCACTCCTTATCCACCCATCCCCTCCCACTTGTGATTGTATGACTGTAGCTTTGTTGCTTGAATCCTCACAATTTATACTGACTGTTTCCTAGTATGATTTGATTGCTTATTGTACCCTGTGACTCTCATTAAGTGTTGCACTTTATGATTCTTGACTCTTGACGAATGTCTCTTTTCTTTTTATGTACACTGCGAGCATTTGCACTGAAGACAAATTCCTTGGGTGTCCAATCACACTTGGCCAATAAAGAATTTTCTTCTGTTCTGTTCTATTCTATTCTATTCTATTCTATTCTATTCTATTCTATTCTATTCTATTCTATTCTATTCTCTCCTCTTCTACTCTACTCTATTCCTTTCCTTTCCTTTCCTTTCCTTTCCTTTCCTTTCCTTCCTTTCCTTTCCTTTCCTTTCCTTTCCTTTCCTTTCCTTTCTATTCCTTTCCTTTCTTTCTTTCCTATTCTATTCTATTCTATTCTTATTCTTATTCTATTCTATTCATTCCCTCAACACTGTCCAGCTATTTACAAAGTTTGCGCTACTATTATGGTTAATCTTCTCATCACTCCTTATCACCCATCCCCTCCCACTTGTGACTGTATGACTGTAACTTTGTCAGTGTATCCTTAGATTTATATCGACTGTTTCCTAGTATGATTTGATGGCTTAATGTACCCTATGACTATCATTAAGTGTTGCACTTTATGATTCTTGACTCTTGATGAATGTATCTTTTCTTTTATGGACACCGAGAGCATTTGCACCAAAGACAAATTCCTTGAGTGTCCAATCACACCTGGCCAATAAAATAATTCTATTAACAGAGGAATAGAATCAAGATCATGTGAAGTGTTAGTACCATTTTATACGGCCTTGGCAAGACCACACTTGGAATACTGTCCATCAGAATGGAGCTGGAAGGGACCTTGGAGGTCATCTAGCCCCTGTTCAAGCAGAAGACCCTATACCCTTCCAGACAAAATGGCTGTCCAAACTCTTCTTGAAAACCTCCAATGTTGGAGCTCCCACAACTTCTGGTAGTAAGTAGTTCAACGAATTAATTGTTCTCACAGTCAGGAAATTCCTCCTTATTTCAAGGTTGCTTCTCTCCTTGATGAGTTTCCACCTGTTGCTTCTTGTCCTGCCTTCTGAAGGTGCTTTGGAGAATAGCTTGACCCCTTCCTCTTCTTCGGGGCAGCCCCTCCAACATTGGAAGTCTGCTATCACGTCCCCCAGCAGGTCCTACTCTACTCTAGACAGGCCATATCCAGTTCCTGCCATTGTCTCTCCTATGTTTTTGTCCGCAGGCTTTTAATCCTCTTAGTTGCGTCCAGTTTTGGCTGCCATGATATATAATAAAAAGAGGCTGAGACTCAGAAAAAGTACAGAGAAGAGCAACCAAAATTATGAGGGGACTGGAGGCTAAAACATACGATGGACAATTGCAGGAATTGGGCATGTCTGGTTTCACAAAGAGAAGGACCGGGGGGGCGGGGGGACGGGGGACACATGATAGCCCCCTTCCAATATTTTGAGGGGCTGCCCCGAAGAAGAAGAAGGGGGGGTAGAGTCAAGCTATTCTCCAAAGCCCCCGAAGGACAAAATGGGTGGAAACTCATCAAGGAGAGAAACAACCTTGAACTAAGGAGAAATTTTCTGACAGGGAGGACAATTAACCCCGCGGAACTACTCGCCACCAGAAGTCGCGGGGGGCCCCGTCACTGGAGGCTCTCAAGGAGAGACTGGACAATCCTCTGTCCAAAATGGCCTGGGGCAGGGGGGGCGTCGGACTAGATGACCTCTTAGGTCCCTCTGTTGTTCTGTGCTCTTTTCTGCTGGCTTTCCAAGGCTGGCATAGGGGCCACTTCGATGTTCCTCCGCTGGGAGGAGAGTGAAGCCCTCTTGGTTTGTCCGGACGAGAGGAACCCATCCTGGACCAACGAAGGTCTCTTCTGCTTCGTCGCTTCTTTGGAAAGGGTGCTTGCATAGCTTCCAACCATCACCATGGCAACTGGCGAATTCTTGCACGTCCTCGTGAGGCCCCCACTTTTCCTGGCGGCCTCCCATCTCCATGGAAACAGCCCCCCCCTCCCCCGGACCCAGAACGGACGTCCTGCCTTCACCAGGAGGGGCGTCTCATTTGAGGGGAAGGTCCTCTTGCTGCCCGGGGGACTGAGGACCATCGAGTAACAAGGGGTTGCCCTCATCTCTCTCCACCCCCCCCGGCCCCCCCAAGGCTAAATTCATGATGGGGGCCAGTGGCAGCAATGAGAGAGGTGCTCTGGGCCGCCTGAAAGGGAGCCCACCGGGGGCCTCGCGGCCGCAGCTTAGATCCAGGCAAGGAATGGAACGGAACGGAATGGAACAGAACAGAAAATTAGAATAGAATAGAATAGAATAGAATAGAATAGAATAGAATAGAATAGAATAGAATAGAATAGAAATTAGAACAGAATAGAAATTAGAACAGAACAGGAATAGAATAGAATAGAAATTAGAACAGAACAGGAATAGAATAGGAATAGAATAGAACAGAATAGAAATTAGAACAGAACAGGAATAGAATAGAATAGAATAGAATAGGAATAGAACAGAATAGAATAGAATAGAATAGAATAGAATAGAATAGAATAGAATAGAATAGAAATTAGAACAGAACAGGAATAGAATAGAATAGAATAGGAATAGAATAGAACAGAATAGAAATTAGAACAGAACAGGAATAGAATAGAATAGAATAGAATAGAATAGAATAGAATAGAATAGAATAGAACAGAGTAGAGTAGAGTAGAGTAGAATAGAATAGAACAGAGTTGAGTAGAGTAAAGTAGAATAGAATAGAATAGAATAGAACAGAGGAGTTGAGTAGAGTAGAATAGAGTAGAGTAGAATAGAACAGAGCTGAGTAGAATAGAATAGAATAGAACAGAGCTGAGTAGAATAGAATAGAATAGAATAGAATAGAATAGAATAGAATAGAATAGAATAGAATAGAATAGAATAGAAATAGAACAGAATAGAATTCTTTTATTGGCCAAGCGTGGTTGGACACACAAGGAATTCGTCTTTGGTGCAAAGGCTCTCAGTGTCCATAAAAAAGAAAAGTTATTTTCGTCAAGAGTCAAGAATGGCGGATGGAGGCCATCAGAAGAACTTGAAGTCGGGGGAAGAGAATCCTGTGCCTTCCCGTTTGGGAGAATTCGGGGCAGGGGTTCCGTCAAGGAATCTTTCTCGTTGGTCATCTGGGCAGATCATTCTCTGGATTGCACAGACATTGTGGGAGTCCGTGGTGCTCTCCGAGCCGGCTTGTTCTCACCGATGAAGCACCGATGATGTTCCCCTAGTTGGGTCATGAAATGTCTGCCAGGAAACAAGTGGAGAGAACAGCAAGGATCCCACAATCCTCCTCCTTCTCCTTCTCCCCCTCTAGCACTGATAATGTTCCCTTGTTGGGTCATGAAACGCCTGCAAGAAAATGACCCAGCTGAGAGAACACCAAGGGTCTCAGAGCCCTTTCTCCTTCTCCTTCCCCTTTTCCTCCTTCACCCACTCCATGTGAAGCCTATCAGCCTGTCTCCTTGATGGCTGCCCACCCCCCTCTACTCTAAAGGCCCTTGAAAGCAGAGACCACTAGACAGATCGATTGGGGGTGGAGAGAAAAGGAGATAGTGATAGAGTAGAGATAAGGATAAGATCTATAGGTAGATGATGATAGGTAGGTAGAGATGGATGGATGGATGACAGAGATAGATAGATGATAGATAGATAGATAGATAGATAGATAGATAGATAGATAGATAGATAGATAGATAGATAGATAGATAGATAATTGATATAGATATAGGTGATAGATAGATATAGGTGATAGATAACAATAAATAAATGATGGATGATAGATAGATAGATAGATAGATAGATAGATAGGATATAGATAGGTGATAGATATAGATTGATAGATGATTGATATAGATATAGAGGATAAATAAAGATGGAAAGATATAGATGATAGATGATAGACTAGATAGATAGGTGATAGGTGATAGATAGGTGATAGATGATAGACTGATAATTGATTGATATATAGATATAGAGGATAGAGATAGATAGATAGATAGATAGATAGATAGATAGATAGATAGATAGATAGATAGATAGATAGATAGATAGATAGATAGATAGATAGATAGATAGATGTAGGTAGGTAGGCAGGTAGGTAGAGATGGATGGATGGATGGATGATAGAGAGATACAAGAGATAGATAGATAAAGTTAGGTAGGTAGGTAGAGATGGATGGATGGATGGATGGATGGATGATAGAGATAGATACAAGAGATAGATAGATGATAGAGACAGAGAGGGGGAGGGAAAAATAAAGTGATAGATCTAGAGAAAGATGATAGAGAGATAAAGAGATGGAGATGGATACATAGAGAGAGAGAGATAAAAAGAAGGAAAGATAGATTATCTATCTTCAGGGAGAGAGAGAGAAAGAAAGAAAGAGCTAAAGAAGGATAATAGAGATAAAGAGAGAAATATAAAGAGAAGGTGGAAAGTTAGATTTAGAGCGAGAGAGATAAAGAGCTAGAGAGATAGAGAAAGATGATAGAGAGATAGAGATGGATAAAAAGATAGAGAAGATGGAAAGATAGATTATCTATCTTTAGAGAGATAAAGAGAGATAGAGCTAGAGGAAGATGATAGAGAGAAAGAGATGGAGATGGATACATAGAGAGAGAAATAAAGAGAAGCTGGAAAGATCGATTTAGATAGAAAGATAAAGAGACATAGAGCTAGAGAAAGATCGATTTAGATAGAGAAATCTATACATACAGAGGGAGAGATAACGAGAAGATGGAAAGGTTTAGATAGATAGATAGAGAGAGAGAGAGAGAGAGATAGCGATAGATAGATAGATAGATAGATAGATAGATAGATAGATAGATAGATAGATAGATAGATAGATAGATGGATGAATGAACCTCTGGGCCCTTCTTGTCCTTCTCCTTCCCCTATTTCAAACCTTCCTTCCATCTCCAGCTGTTTCCAACGCCTGGCAAGCTCTCTCCTTCCCTCCCTCCCTCTCCCCTCCCCAACACAGCCTGCTCCATCTCCTGCCTGAGCTTAATAAAGACACCCCCCAACCTCCCTTTCAGCCCCCCCCCCAATTCCCAGCCAGGGAGCCACCATATTTCACGCCCTGCTTGACCCTCTCCAGGCCAGGCCAGGCAGCCGCAGTCGCGGCACTTGGAGCCCTTCGCAGGCCAGCCGTGCCACATCTGGCCGACAGCCCCATCCCCGGCTGAGCCCTGGGGGAGGAGGGTCACGACTGCTATAAAACCTGATGAGATACGACTGGCCGCTCGCTCCGGCCCCGAGTTCCCCAAGCGCACACCTTGCCAAGGTTGTATTTCAGGTGCCGAGCAGCAGCCATAAAACAGGAGATGACAGGGGAGAAGATTAAACCATCTTAGCTGAGCCCAGAGAAGAAGTTATTATAGCGGAAATCGGTGAGAAGGCAGAACGTAGGGTGGCAGAGTTGGGAGGGGCCTTGCGGGTCATCTAGTCCAGGGGTCGCCCACCTTCTGGATCTCAGGGACCACCACACTCATCCTTTTAAATCCCGCGGACCTGAGACCCTGAGAAAATCCCCCCCAAAATGTTTGCAGGAAAATTCCCCACCCCGTTTTCCTACCGATCGATCGATCTTTATTTGGGGTCGCAGGAGACCGTCTCCAGCTCCGTTCTCAGGGGGAGAGAGAGAGAGAGAGAGGAGAGACTTTTGGCTTCGTGCAAGGAAAACAGGAGGAGCTGCAGAAGTCTTTCTTTCTCTCCCCCCAAACTCCGCCAGAAATGAGTTTTTGTGAGCCTCTTGGAGCAGGAGGCCTTGCAGGGTCCCAAAGACTCATTTCTGGCGGAGTTTGGGGGAGAGAAAGAAAGACTTCTGCTGCTTTCCTTGCATGAAGCCAGAAGCAGAAGAAGGAAGAAGTGGAAAGAAGCAGCCCGGTGGTAAGGCCAGGCGCGTGGGGCGCATGGGGCAAGTCCCCCCTCTCCTCCCTTTCCCCACTCCCCTCACTACCTCGTGTTGTTCACAATGCAAGCGACGCAAACCTTGTGTTCCCCAGGGCCATGTGGAACCGGAAGTTCCGGAAGTACGAAATGGACCTGTTTGAGGCTTCCGCAACATTTTGTGTACACATTTTCTAGTTGACAACAGAAAGAGGGGGGGAGTTTCAAAGAGCAGTTGGCAGTGTGGAATCGAAAGTACACTCCATTCATATTTTCTACAGAGACTGATTCGATGACTGAAGCTTCTGCCAGGCCAAAAAACCTAATTGGAGAGCATGATTGATGACTCTGGGCTATGGAAGTGTTTCATTGGATGATACACCCAGAAGGGTGGGAGGAAAAACAGGATCAAGGGTGACAGTGAATTACGTATCTCAGAGTTGGCTACGCCCAGGTTAATGCCAGGTGTAAAATGTTAACTTCAAATATATATATATATATATATTTAGTTTTGGGAGCGTGTCTTATGGCTCATGGTTTATTTGGAGTAACTGTCAGAATCCTCACACCTGGGGGAGGCCAGTTTTCACCCTCCCAGAGGCCCGAGGGAAGACTCCGGACTCTGGGGAAGGCCAAAAAACAGGAAGCTTGAGCAGGGGGTTGGACTAGAGCACCTCTGAGGTCCCTCCGAGCTCTATTCTGATTTCAACTGCAACGATTCGCTTAACAACGGTGGCAAGAAAGGTCGCAAAACGGGGCAAAGCTGACTTAACTACTGCCTTGCTTAGCAAAGGAGGTTTTGTCTTCTGGTGTACGTCGAGGATTAATTAAGACAGAGAAATGTTGGATTGCTCTGGACTGCAACCTCCTGAACAAAAAAAAATTTTTCCCAGCGTTCGAATTCCGTCTCGATTTTTATATTTTTATACGATTCTCGTCGGCTGTTTTACGAGCCTCCCTCAGTTCTTCGGCTGCACTTGTGATTTCCCCGATGGAAGTTAAGTTGACACACAGATGTGATTAGGTACATATTGTTCTTGTTATGAGATTTAAATAAAGGAAAGGAAAGGAAAGGGAGGAACGCCGTCTCCGTGGGGGGAAAAAAAACAGAGAAAAGGATTAGGATGTTTCTTTGGCTTTGCAGCTCCCAAAACAGCTGACGATAAAAGGAGGCCGTAAAATAACATTCACGAAACTCTTCAGAACATTTTTTTTCTTCTTCTGGTTTGCATCCATTCTCCCTGTCAGGTTGTGCCCTTGAAGAAAATGCAATAAAATATCTATATATCAACGTGAAATGCCACTCCTGCATCATCCAGAACCGTAAAGCCTACAGATTTGAAATTTGGCCCGTAGGTTCCTCTAGGGGCTGACTAAGAAAGGATTTTTCCAAATGACCCTCAGAGCATTTAGAGTATTTCCTGTATTATTATTATTATTAACAACATGCTCTGATGCTAAGGAGTTCTACTCCCCCTCCCCACCTGGAAAGAAATCTCTTCCAAATGCAAAACACAAGCAGAGGAGTTGCAGTTTCACTTTCACAGCAGCACCAAGCAGCTTTAATACAGAATAGTTGAGCTAAGCCACGCCCAGGCTCCTGGCTGTCTCCTTCTTGCTCACACAGCAAATACCCTTTCAGTTTCCAAACAGCCCTCGACTCTCTCACACTCTGGCAGGACGCTAGCCAGATGGATACCCATGGAGGCTGGTAGGAAGAGGCAGAATTTTTTCCTCCCTTATTTTCCTCCCCCAAAACTAAGCCCGACCACATAGTTTCATAGCAAAGCATGGGAATCCAGCTTGTACTTTATGTACCCACTGGTGGGCCGTAAGAAAATTTTGGTGGTCCGCAGAGAAATCTCAACCCCAGAACACCCCTCCCCAAAGCAATTAATCCAGGCTGCGCAGAAACACAAGGCTGCGCCGCCGACATGGCCCGCGAGAACCTTCCCCGCCCACTCGCTCCTTACCCAGCAAACTTGCCTGCTAAGTTGCTATTTTTCCTTTTTCCGACCATCAGCTGTTCTGCTGTGTCGGGAGATTTAGATTAGCTAGGAAGCAGGAAATGGTTGGGTTTCTTGCTTTCTAGCTAGTCTTTAGATCTTCGGCTCTGCTTTTAAGCACAGCCGAACCTCCCTTAGGACTGAAGGTTCCGTTATTCAGTGCAGACTCACGGCAAGCAAATTTTATGTGACAGACTGAGCTAGCCGATGGCAGATAGATAGATCACTGAATGATTCTGTGAGCAACTCAATCTGCCTACCTGCTTTGCTTGATTTTGGGTAAAAGTGACTCTTTTTTTATAGAAAAATCAATATTTACATACATGTTGTTTTGTGAGTTAATTGTTGAGTTTGCTTGCAAGCAAATTTTATGTAACAGACTGAGCTAGCCAACGGCAGATAGATAGATCACTGATGATTCTCTGAGCAACTCAATCTGCCTGCCTGCTTTGCCTGATTTTGGGTAAAAGTTGCTCCTTTTTAAATAAAAAAATTCAATATTTACATACATGGCGCGTTGTGAATTAATTTTGTGAGTTTGCTTGCAAGCAGATTTTATGTGACAGACTAAGCTAGCCAATGGCAGATAGATAGATCTCTGAATGATTCTGTGATTCTGTGAAGATTCTGTACAGGAACCATTTGCACTACTCAGGTGACCCTGAGAGGATGCAGACAAACCTCCAAGTGGCCTCAAAGACCCTCTAAAAGGATGCAAATGACCAGCTGCCTGCAAGGAATCTCAATCCTTCCCTTCCCCACCAAGTCCAAGCCGAAGAAACTTCTTGGAGGAGAAGCAAAACATCTTCGAAAGAAAACTGAGAAAGCACCTTGGGAACAATCATGGCCACCAGACTCATAATTTGGGGTCTTTCTGCCCCTTTTTCTCCTGCTACCACAAAGTTGCTCCTCCACATGACTCACAGCCTTCAACACGCATCTCGGGGTACAATTATCTCCATGTGCAAAGCACAAAACTGTCAAGCTTTCACAAGCCCAAGAAAAGCAGATTTGGTTTTATTTTTTATTTTATTTTATTTTTTTCCACCCTCGATCTCGGAGAGTGCCAACCCAGTAAAAGTAGGTCAGGGGAATGTTAATGAGTCCCACTCTTCGGATCATGTACGCCGGAGACCAAAAAAAGAAGGAGGAGGAGGAGGAGGAGGAGGATAATCATGTGCCAGAGAGGGAAAAACACATCTGGGATTTGGGGGATATACTCAGAAAAGAGGCTTGGGGGGAACATGAGATGGTTTCCCAAACTTGGAAGCCCCAAGCACCTTTTAAAGCGGGGTCTCCCAACTTGGCAACTTTAAGACTTGAGGACTTGAAGTCCACAATCCTAATAAAGTCGCCAAGTTTGGAGACCTCTGTTTTAAAGGCACCTTTTAATGTCTTGTTGGTTCTGGGTTTTTTTTGTCATTTGGTTTCTTTCTTTAGATTTAATTTTTTTGGAATAGAATAAAAACAGATTTAAACAGGAGGAGGAGAAGAAGAAGAAGAAGAAGAAGAAGAAGAAGAAGAAGAAGAAGAAGAAGAAGAAGAAGAAGAAGAAGAAGAAGAAGAAGAAGAAGAAGAAGAAGAAGAAGAAGAAGAAGAAGAAGAAGAAGAATGAAACACAGATGAAGAAAGAGAAGGAAAACTTCACATTAAGGCCCCAATGGAATTTTGCTCCGTAATTCTTCCAAAGTTTGCCTCTTTTCACTTCCCTGCCAATCCTTTGCCTATTTTCCTATAAGTAATCCTCGACGTACAACCACAACGGAGTCCAAAATTCTCATCGTTAAGCAAAACAGTTGCTAAATCAGCTTTGCTTCCTTTTATGACCTTCCTTCCCACAGTTAAGTGAATCCCTGCAGGTAGGAAGTTACTAAAACATAGGATAGTTATAAAACAGTCATTAAGTGAATCTGGCTTGCGTGTTGACTTTGCTGATCAAAAGGTCACAAAAAGGGAGCACCTGACACACATACACACACACCCGTCATAGATGTGAGTCCGTTGCCAAGCGGCTGAATTTTGATCACGTGACCGTGGGGACGTTGCAAAGGACCTAACTGTGAAAAATGGCCATAAGTCACTTTGTTTTTAGTGCCATTGTAACTAAACGAACCGTTGTTAACAGATAACAGATCATCACAGTTGGAAGGGACCTTGTAGGTCATCTAGTCCAACCCCCCCACCGCCCAAGCAGGAGACTCTACACCATTTCTGACAGAGGGCAGTCCAGTCTCTTCTTGAAAGCCTCCAGGGATGATGAAGCTCCCACCATAATTCAGATAGGCAAAGGTTTGGACATTAAGAAGAACCTCATCATAAATGTGAGTTGATAGGATGCCTGATGAACCAATAAAAAGATTTTGTATGGATGCTTTGCGGAGTTACCCTGTCTGCTTAATGCCATCCAGACATTAATAAGCAGAACATTCTTTCTTTCTTTCTTCCTTCCATTCTTCTCTTCCCTCCCTCCTCCCTTTCTTTTTTCTCTTTCTTTCTTTTTCTTTCTTTCCCTCTCTCCCTCTTTCTTTCTTCCTTCTCCTTCCTTCCTCCCACCCGCCCTCTCTCTTCCTTCCTTTCTTCTTTCCATCCACCTTTCTTCCCTCCCTCCCTCCATCCTTCTTTCTTCCCTCCCTCCCTCCTTCTTTCTTTCTTTCTTTTTTCTTTCTTTCTTCCCCTTCCTCCATCCCTCCCCTTCTTTCTTTCCTTCCTTCTTTCTTTCCTTCCTTCTTTCTTTCTTCTTTCCATCCTTCTTCCTTTCCTCCCTCCTTCCATCTTCCTTCCTTTTTCCTTTCATCCTTCTTTCTTCCCTCCATCCCTCTTTCTTTCTTCCTTCCTTCCTTCTTTCCTCCTTCCTTCTTTCCTTCTTTCTTTCACCAAATGGGAGAAATACACAGGTTGGTTCGTTCTTTCTTTCTTTCTTTCCTTCTTTCTCCACTACTTTTGGGCAGCGCCAAACAGCTTTTAAAATCGACGGTCATATAGTTTGCCTTTTACAAAACCAGCTTTTAGAGTAGAGCCTGCCCTTGCAGCCTTTCCAGAAATTTCCGGGCAAAAAAAAACCCAGCAGAAGGCAAAGCGGATGAAGTAGCCAGGGATGCGAAGGGCGTCGGAGGCAATGAAAGCCTCTTTCTGCAGTGCAGCCGTCCAGCCGGCTCTTCCTGCACATCATGCGCTCCTCTGCTCAGCCAGAGAAAGCGGAAGGGGGCTCCAGAGGACAGTCCATCTGTGAGCCTCTGGCCTGGATCCCCCACAAATCGTGGCCTGAAATGAACCCTGGTGGGATCTCTCTGCTCTGGAAGAGGCCCTTAGCCCTGGCTTTGGCCGGAGATCTCCGCGCATGAAAACTTGATGTTGACCAGCATTCAGGTTTCCCTGGCGCCTTCGCTCCCCTCTGGCACATCTGGAAGCCTTATCTCTCTCTCTCTCTCTCTCCCTTCTTCTTTCTCTTTCTTTTCTTTCTTTCTTTTCTTTCTTTCTCTCTTCCACCCTCCTTCTTTCCCTTCCTTCCTCCCTCCCGCATCTCTCTCCCCCTCTTCCTCCTTCTCTCTCTTTCTTACTCTTTTTCCTCCCTTCCTTCTTCCTTCCCCTTCTCTGTTTTCCTCTGCCTCTTTCTCTCTATCTCTTTTTGTCTCTATCTCTTTATTCCTTCCTTGTCTCCTTCCCTCTGTCAATTTCTCTCTTTGTCTCTCTTTTTCCTTCCTTCCTTCTTCCTTCCCCTTCTCTGTTTTCCTCTGCCTCTTTCTCTCTATCTCTTTTTGTCTCTATCTCTTTATTCCTTCCTTGTCTCCTTCCCTCTGTCAATTTCTCTCTTTGTCTCTCTTTTTCCTTCCTTCCTTCTTCCTTCCCCTTCTCTGTTTTCCTCTGCCTCTTTCTCTCTATCTCTTTTTGTCTCTATCTCTTTATTCCTTCCTTGTCTCCTTCCCTCTGTCAATTTCTCTCTTTGTCTCTCTTTTTCCTTCCTTCCTTCCTTCCTTCCTTCCTTCCTTCCTTCCTTCCTTCCTTCCTTCATTCATTCATTCATTCATTCCCCTTCTCTGTTTTCCTCTGCCTCTTTCTCTCTATCTCTTTTTGTCTCTATCTCTTTATTCCTTCCTTGTCTCCTTCCCTCTGTCAATTTCTCTCTTTGTCTCTCTTCTTCCTTCCTTCCTTCCTTCCTTCCTTCCTTCCTTCCTTCCTTCCTTCCTTCCCTTTCTCTTTTCTCTCTCCCTCCCTCTCTCTCCCTCTCCCTCTCTCCTTTCCCCTCTCCCATCCGTCTCCCTCCCCCTCCCTCCTTCCCTCTCCCTCCCTCTCTCATCTTCTCTATTTCCTAATTAGGATAGTTTTAAGTGCTGAGCAGCACTCTGTAGCAGGACGAGCATACTAAACAAGCTACTTTTTTCCTCTTCCGCACATTAATGCCGGTGCACAGCAGCATCGGTGTGCAGCAACCTAGTAAATCTCCAAACGCCTGTCTGGACGGATTTTCTCCCTCTCTGCAAGCAGAAATCCTTTCTGACGCCAAATGAGAGTTTGAGCAACTTAATCCGCCATTTGCCAGCCTGAAACGGCTTTTCTCAAAGCAGCGGTAAGACAGCAGTCCACAAATCTGCTCTGTGCATGTTTGTCTGTGGGGGTGGGTGTTTGTGTGGGGGTGCGTGGGTGTACCACGCTGCTGCAAACAGATCACCTGCTTCACATTTATTTAAAAACATTTATTTTATTTTTAAAAAACACCCCATGATAGACCCCCTATACCAGGGATCCCCAAACTTGGCCACTTTAAGACTTGTGGACTTCTAACTCCCAGAATTCTCCAGCCAGCATAGCTGGCTGGAGAATTCTGGGAGTTGAAGTCCACAAATCTTAAAGTTGCCGAATTTGGAGACCTATATTGTCCCGGTAAAATACTACAACTTTATATCTGGTGCTTTTCCAATTAACCAGCTTGCCACAAGAAATCATAGGTGCTGTAGTTTTTTTTTTTTGTTGTTTAAACATACATCGACTTTAAAAACAAAACCTAATTCCTCATCTTTATCTCTATCTTCCTCTATGCCTTTCTTGTTCAATCTAAACATTTCTTTATATGTACAAGCAAAATTAATTCTAACTATCATTCATATTGATCCAATTCACGCTAACAGCATTAGTAATCTCTATCGCATTTATCAAATTTAAGTAACTCTCTTTATATTATTTGAAAAATACATAAAAGAAAACGACTACAATCTATAAACTTCTAGTCTTTTCTGTTCTATTGTTTTTATTCATTCTATAAAAATTTATACTCTAATATTTCCCCTATCTAATTTTATTTCTGCCTCCTTCAAGGTACCTAAATCAGGGTACCTAAATATTTGAATGGCAATTCTTTTTATCCATCATCTCTTCTCCTCCGTAGTGCTTCGTTTCTTATCCATTTTTTAAAATTGGCCTAGGATCTTTTTTAAGGAGAGACTGGAGAGCCAATTGTCTGGAACGGTATAGGGCAGAGGTCTCCAAATTTGTCAACTTGAAAATCTGCGGACTTCAACCCCCCCCCCAGCAAAAGTGGCTGTAAAATTGAGAGAGGTTACAAAATACAAAGACTTTTGTGTCCTATGTAGGCCCGGTGATTGATGGAACCAAGTCGATTCCACAAAAATCCAAGCAGGTTTTATGAAATGGAAGAAATAAATCATAGGTGCCCAACTTTGGCCACTGAAAGACCTGCGGACTTCAACTCCCAGAATTCCCCAGCATGGCCGTTCTGGGAGTTGAAATCTGTTCTGGAGAATTCTGGGAGTTGAAGTTCTTTCTGGGAGGATTCTGGGAGTTGAAGTCCGTTCTGGGGGAATTCTGGGAGTTGAAGTCCGTTCTGGGGGAATTCTGGGAGTTAAAGTTTGTTCTGGGGGAATTCTGGGAGTTAATGTCCATTCTGGTGAATTCTGGGAGTTGAAGTCCATTCTGGGGGAATTTGGGGAGTTGAAGTCGGTTTCTGGGGTAATTCTGAGAGTTGAAGTTCTTTCTGGGAGGATTCTGGGAGTTAAAATCCGTTCTGGTGAATTCTGGGAGTTAAAGTTTGTTCTGGGGGAATTCTGGGAGTTGAAGTCCATTCTGGGGAATTCTGGGAGTCTTCCAGTGGCCAAAGTGGTACACCCCTGGATTAGATGAAGACAGTAGCCCTGTGGGAGGTTTGGGCTTTTTCACTGATTCTGAGTTGGTTTCTGCCAGATTCTTTTCAACGATAGATTCTGCCTTAATATCCGCCATGGTCTTTTACACGCTGCCCAGAATTCATAGCAGACGGGGAGCTATCCATCTCATAAATCAATACACGAGCAAACAAATAGATACGAACCCTTTGCAAATGATGTCTACTCGGAAGGGAGGGCCTCTGGGAAAAAGTCCGTTGCCAGGGACGCCCCCCGCTTGCCATAAATTCCTTCCAGTTGACATCGTTGGTACAGAAAGAAATAATTGTGTTGCCCAGCACCAGGGCCAAAGAGGTTATAGAACAGAATAGCAGAGAATTCTTTATTGGCCACGTGTGAGATTGGACACACAAGAAATTTGTCTTTGGTGCAAAGGCTCTCAGTGTACATACAGAAAAAAATAAAGTATATTCGTCAAGAATCACAAGATACAACACTCAGTGAGAGTCATAGGTTACTAATAAGTAACCAAATCATACTAAGAAATCAGTAATTTTACTTACTAATAAGCAATCAAATCATACTAGGAAACAATAAAAACAATATAAGTTGTAAAGATACAAGCAACATGGATATAGCCATAAGTGGGAAGAGATAGTTAGTCCTATTGTTTCTTTTCATTTTTCTTATATGTATCCGTCTCATGTATTCATAACTATGTTTATACTTATACCTGTTGTCTTAGAATTGCTTGACAAAATAAAATAAAGAAAGAATAAAATAAATACATTGGTTTACTTTATTGTCCTCGCACCTCATACGACGAAATCAAACACCAACTTCGGTGCACATCGTGACCATGAAAATAAACACAAACGCACATCCTTCACGTTCCATGCGATTGGATGGAAAACCCCTGATATTGCATGAATGTGGCACTCTACGGTAGAATTCAAGAGAGCTCCTGCCCTGGCATAGAAACTGTTTTTCAGCCTGTTTGTCCTTGTTTTTATTATTATCCTGTACCGTCTGCCAGATGGTAACAGTTCAAAAAAAAAGAAAAAAGCTACTAGCAAGGAAGAGAAGAATAGTAATACAATCTTAGTAGTTAATTTGACAGTGTTGTGGGAATTAGTTGTTTAGCAGAGGGGTGGCCTTTGGGAAAAACCTGTCCTTTAAAAAAAAATTAAAATCAAGAAAAAGAGACTGCCTCCCCCCCACCAAAAAAAAACTACTATCAACTTGGCACCGCCTTTGCCTTTGCGTTTCTCTGCCTGAGGGATGCTGGGAGTTGTAGTCCCAGAGGCTCAGGACTCTCGCTTGTGTCTTGGGAGTTTGGACCAGGATCTCTCCACCTTCCCTGGCCAGGTAGGAGCTCCCCCTTGGGATAAGGCAGGATGTAAAAAAAAAAAGATGTAGACACCATAGAAAGAGCACAGAGAAGAGCCGCGAAGACGATTAGAGGGTCTACGACGTAGGAGGAACGGTTGAGGGAACCGGGTCGGTGTAGTGTAGTGAAGAGAAGGACTACGAGAAGTAGACAGCAGAGGTTGGGGGTCCTCCTGTCTCAAGGGGGACCCTGTTATTGGAAGGACCATCTCTTCCTGGTTACGTCCACCTGATCCACCAGAGCAGGGAGCCGGGGGTGGTGGTTGGGGGGTCTCCCCTCTTAAGGAGATCCATCTGGTGGAACCGAGAAGAAGGGCCTTCTCCGTGGTGGCTCCCTTCCTGTTATTAGAAGGACTGTCTTTTCCCAACTACATCCATCCATTCCTCCTCCTTCACCCTCAGCCTTTCTTCCTTCTCCTCTTCCTCCTTCTCCCTGCAAGGCACCTCCCTTCTAACCTGATGATGTTATCTAGTTGGGTTATGAAACGTCTGCAAGAAAACCACCAAGCTCAGAGAGCACCAAGGACACCACAGCCATTCTCCTTCTCCTCCTCCTCCTTCTCCTTCTCCTTCTCCTTCTCCTTCTCCTTCTCCCTCTCCTTCTCCTTCTCCCTCTCCTTCTCCTTCTTCTCCTTCTCCCTTTCCTTCTCCTTCTCCTTCTCCCTCTCCTTCTCTTTCTCCCTTTCCTTCTCCTTCTCCTTCTCCTTCTCCCCCTCCTCCCCCACTTCTAGCACTGATAATGGCCTTTCCAGGAACACAATAGTTCATGGTCAGGGCCTTGGTGCTAGCACTGATGGTGTTACCTAGCTGGGTCATGAAAGGTCTGCAAGAAAACAACCCAGCTCAGAGAGTAATGTGGACCCTGCAGATACAATAAATGCAGACACGAAAAATGCCCAGTTAGATCTGGATACTGCACGTTGATCCGAAAAGCAGATCCTGCACCTGCAGTTTGCAAAGAGGAGGAGGAGGAGGAGGAGGAGGAGGAGGAGGAGGAGGAGGAGGAGGAGGAGGAGGAGGAGGAGGTGGAGGAGGAGATTTGCCATAAAGTGCATTTTGCAGATGCCTGGAATAGTCTTAGCTGCCTCCTGCAACCGTGCGCTGATGGCCTGGCTGTTATTTTCCTCTACATATGTGGCTTTTTGCCAAATGCTTTCTGAAGTGCTCCCTATAAATAAGGATTTTATATGTGTATATCTGTATGGCATTCAGCTTTGTTCGGGTATTTTCCCACGTCATTGTAGCTGTGCTTTTAAAGTTGTAGCAACGTTTCGGCAGAATCTCATCTGCCATCGTCAGTCTTCTGTATTGTGTTCGTCTGTGAGTCAGACTTTTACAGTTTTACACAACTATGTACATATATGTACAGTTTTACACAACTGTAAAAGTCTGACTCACAGACGAACCCAATACAGAAGCCTGATGATGGCAGATGAGATTCTGCTACAACTTTAAAAGCACAACTATAATGACGTGGGAAAATACCCGAACAAAGCTGAATACCATATATATATGTATATATATATGTATATATGAAAATACACAGAATGGACATTAAAATTTCATGACCTCAGATGCTACTGTATATTAACCCAAGTCTTGTCGAGCCACACTTTGGAAGCCTGTATTGTATACCGCGATACAAAAAAAGAGGGAGAGATCTTTAGATAGAATGCAGAAAAGAGGCTAGTTTAATGAAAAGGAGGACTAGCGGGGACATGATAGCAGTCTTCCAATAGTTGAGGGTCATAAAGGAGACCCTCTGCCACTTCAGACAAATGGTTGTCCAATCTCTTCTTAAAAAGCTCCAGTGTTGGAGCATTCACAACTTCTGGTGGCAAGCAGTTCCACTGGTTAATCGTTCTCACTGTCAGGAAATTGGTCCTAGGTTGGTCCTCTCCTTGATCCATTGCTTCCTGTCCTGCCTTCTGGGGCTTTGGAGAATAGCTGGACCCTGCCCCTCTCCTTTGGGGCAGCCCCTCAAATATTGGAGCACTGCTCTCATGTCATCCGTAGTCCTTTTCTTCATTTCTTCATTCATCGGAGTTCAATTGAGAGTATATTATCCTA
Source organism: Pseudonaja textilis (assembly GCF_049901715.1). Lineage (NCBI taxonomy): Eukaryota > Metazoa > Chordata > Lepidosauria > Squamata > Elapidae > Pseudonaja > Pseudonaja textilis. The sequence goes on along the minus strand of NC_141996.1, from coordinate 1,298,150 downwards.
CTGTCTCTGTGTATGGTTCTCGAGCTGCACAGTGGCAGAGAAAAAGGCAATTCAGAGGGTGATTAAGATGGCCCAAAACATCATTGGCTGCTCACTCCCCTCTTTGGAAGAACGGTATAGGAATAGAGATGTAAGAGGAAGATATTTAACATATTGAATGACTCCTCTCATCCGGGACATCAGCTCTTTGAACTATTACCATCGAGAAGGAGATTCGGGGTATTAAGAACAAGGACGACTAGATTTAAGAACAGTTTTTATCCAAGTGCAGTTTTGAGTTTGAATGCAGGGTCATAAGATTTTTGTGGAATTTAATGGCTGAGAGTAATGGGGTATTTACATTTTTAAACTGTATAGAGATTATTGTATGGTCTGTTGTGTGTTTAGTTTTATTTTTCTTTCAACGGTGTTGTCCAGTTTTACTTGTGGAAGAGCACCTCATTTCGTTGCACCCGCCTTGCGAGTGTAATGACAAATAAAATTCTTATGTCTTATGTCTTATTAGATACGCCTAGTCCCGTCTAGCATTCATCACCTGTTTTAGCCCCCAGCCCCCTAATCCCCCCTGTGGTCTTCTCTGAACTCGTCTTTCTAGGGTCTTCAGCATTTATTTATTTATTTGGTGCATCCCGGCTCTCGTTCTTCATGCAGCCCTGGTCATTTATGCATTAATACACAGTTGGCCCCAAAGTTCTCCATGGCAACGAAGAAAATCCCAAGAAGGATCCATCAAGATCGCCAGAAAGCAGATTTTTCTGGTGTGTGCTCCGCTCCCAGGAGTCCAGCAAAGGCAGCGCCAGACTTATAACTCAGTTCTAAGGGAGTTTTAATAAAAATGACTCAACACGGGAGAAGGTTGTCTTTCAAACATAGCCAAATTGTAAAAGCGACAGGAAACGTCTCTGTTTTAGCAGAGGCAGAAGTTGGAAGGAGAGCTGTGGGGGTCGTGTTTTCCTGGTGGAAATATAGATGCCTAGAGTTGCATTTCATATCAGACGTGGATGAAAAGGAGAAAAACCTGGTTGTCCACCAAGGAGATGATGGCTATCTAACCCATCTAACCCTGGTTTTTCCAGAGTCTTTGGGAAAAGTGCAGAGAAGGGCAATTAGGATGATTAAAGGCCTGGAGACTAAAACATATGAAGAACTGGTTGCAGGATTTGGGTTTGGCTAGAGAACAGAAGGACTGGGGGAACGTGATATAGCAGCAGGGGTGGGATTCTACCGGTTCGCACCTATTCGCTAGAACCGGTTGTTACCATTCTAAGCAGTTCGGAGAACCGGTTGTTAGAAGAAATTATAGGGCTAATCCTGTAAGGAAGGCAGGAAGGAAACATTCTGGTGTTGCTTACAGAAACGGCCTCTCCGTTAACCCTTATTACATTCATGGCAGGAGTAGACTTCCTGTCTCAGGAACTTCTCTGGAGTTTTTTTTCCCCTCCTTTGCTGGTACTTTGCTTGTGTGGAGTGACCTTTGAAAAAAGTGACTTATGACCCTTTTTCACACTTACGACTGTTGCAACATCCCCACAGTCACGAGAGGCCAGGCGAGGAGATGTGTGCGTCGATGTGAGGGATGTTGAGTTGGCCACGCCCAGCCAATAACATGACCGCCAAGCCACGCCCACCAACTAAGCCACGCCCACAGAACCGGTTGTTTAAAAAACATTGAATCCCACCCCTAGAAGGAGATGATGGCTATCTAACTCATCTAACCCTGATTTTTCCAGAGTCTTTGGAAAGAAGGGAAGAAGGGAAACTAGGATGATTAAAGGCCTGGAGACTAAAACTTATGAAGAACTGGTTGCAAGCTTTGGGTTTGGTTAGTCTACAGCAGGGGTCTCCAACCTTGGCCACTTTAAGACTTGTGGACTTCAACTCCCAGAATTCCTCAGCCAGCCAGGAATGATAGAGTTGGGAGAGACCAGAAGGGTCATCTAAGCCAGGGGTCTCCCACCTTGGTCACTGTAAGACTTGTGGACTTCAACTCCTGGAATTCCTCAGCCAGCTTCTCATCCTCTTTCTATATACAACTATATCAGGGCTTCAGAGGATTTCCTGGTTCATGATAATCCAATTTGCTTTGTGGTCAATAAGTTCGTAATACATTCAACATCAGAATCCTCTCTATCTAGCTTTGCTGGCTGAGGAATTCTGGGAGTTGTAGTCCACAAGTCTTAAAGTGGCCAGAGTTGGAGACCCCTTGTCTAGAGAACAGAAGGACTTGGGAAGGATATGATAGCAGCCTTACAATATCTGAGGGGCTGCCCCAAAGAAGAGGGAGTGAAGCTATGCTCCGAAGCCCCTGAAGGCAGGACAAGAAGCAACGGATGGAAACTGATCAAGGAGTAAGAAGCAACCTGGAACTAAGGAGGAATTTCCCGACTGTCAGAACAATTAATCAGTGGAACTGCCTGCCTCCAGAAATTGTAGGTGCTCCAACACTGGAAGATTTTAAGAAGAGACTGGACAGTTATTGGTGTGGAATGGTATAGAATTTCCTGCTTAGGCAGGGGGTTGGACTAGAACAGTGGTTGCCAACCAGTGGACCAGGGACCACTGGTGGTCCGTGAGGAAATTTTGGTGGTCTGCAGAGAAATGTCCCCCCCCCCCAAAGCAATTAATCCAGGCTGCGGGAACACGAGCCTTGCGTCGCTTGCATTGTGAACAACATGAGGTAGTGAGCTGCACTCAAGGAAAGCAGCCAAAGTCTTTCTTTCTCTCCCCCAAACTCCGCCAGAAATGAGTCTTTGGGACCCTGCAAGGCCTCCTGCTCCAAGAGGCTGCAAAGACTCATTTCTGGCAGAGTTTGGGGGAGAGAAAGAAAGACTTCTGCGGCTTCTGCTGCTTTCCTTGCATGAAGCCAAAAGTCTCTCTCCTCTCTCTCTCTCTCTCTCTCTCCCGCTGAGAACGGAGCTGGAGACGGTCTCCTGCGATCCCAAATAAAGAACGATCAGTCGGTAGGAAAACGGGGTGGGGGATTTTCCTGCAGACTTTTTGGGGGGATTTTCCCAGGCTCTCTGGTCCGCGGGATTTAAAATGATGAGTTTGGTGGTCCCCGAGGTCCAAAAGGTGGGCGACCCCTGGACTAGATGACCTCCAAGGCCCCTTCCAATTCTGTGATTCTGTTAATTAATAAATTAAAAACTTGGGGTGGGTGAGGAACAGGTCACACACCCTTTCTGAAGTAGTTCTGCAGAGATGGGTGGCACGTAAATTGAATGGGGGAAAAAAATGAAAGATGTAGAAGATGCGGAATCATAAAATAAAATGATAAAATAAGATGAAATATTAACACTACAGATCTGCAAACGTTGATGGGGCTTTAAGAGCCTTCTCAGAATCTGCCCCTTTTCAGCTATTTCTATCTGCCCTCTGCGGCCCCCAAGCCTTGGCCTTAAAGGAGCCCCCTCCTCATTTCTCCATGCTTTGCAAAGTCAACCTTTCCGACGCTCAAAGCAGGGTGCTGAACTGGATCTTGCAAGGTTTTTGCACCGATTAAAGATATCTCTCCTCTCCTAAGCCTTTGGCTAAATCTTTTTTAATATCTTTTTTTTAAAAAAAAAACCTTAAACGTTTTATTGCATTATAGACTAAAACACAAAAATACAAAAGCAAATAGTAACCTTTTGGCTAAAACCTTGAGGCAAGCCTGCTCTGCCTTACGGGGTTTTAGAGAAAGGTTTGCTGGGTGTTTTTGCAAAGAGGCCTCCGTTTTTTCATGGTGACATTATTATTATTATTATTATTATTATTATTATTATTATTATTATTATTATTATTATTTTGCAAACTGTTTTAGAGTGCCGCCTGTCAGCTTGGTGTGGGGCAGTTTTTCATGAATGGCAAACGGATAAAAATGGGATAATAAAATCAGGAAATGTTAGGAGAAAGTCTGAGCGCGTTTCCACCCTTGCCTTTTCGAGATTCACGTTCACAATCCAGAGATGGATTGGGAAGGGTGTGTGTGTGTGTGTGTGTGTGTGTGTGTGTGTGTGTGTGTGTGTGAAAAGTAGAACGTTTGAAGTGCCACTCTGTGGGGTTTGCGAAGAAGTAGAAGAGCCAGCGACTCACTCCGACAGCCTGTTGAGGTGGCTCTCCAATGGGAGACCGATTTCGAACGGATTCAACAGAGTTGGAAGGGACCCTGGAGGTCATCTAGTCCAACCCCCCGCCCCTCTCCAGCCCAAGCAGGAGAGCCCTACACCATTTCTGACAGATTGGCAGGCCCTCACAGCCTCCCATGTGCGCCTCTGATGGGCCAATTCTAGAAAGAAGGAAAAAAATGAGGGGTGAGTGGACATTTCGGTATGAAATCCTTGCAAATCCGGATAACGCGTGAAATCTGGTGATTTCACTCCCCCGGTTGGCTTAGTTTCCACAACCGGCTTACAAAAAGAGGGCTTTGTGGTACTCTCTGAGCTTGGTTGTTGCTTGCAGAGGTTTCTTGACCCAACTAGGGAATATTATCAGTGCTAGAAAGTTTTCGGAGGAGGAGGAGGAGGAGGAGGAGGAGGAGGAGGAGGAGGAGGAGGAGGAGGAAGAAGAAGACTGTGGAGTTCTTGTGCTCTGTGAGCTTGGTGGTCTTCTTGCAGACGTTTCATGACCCAACTAGCTAACACCATCAGTGCTTACACCAAGGCCCTGACAATGTACTATGTACTCCCAGAAGACTGTCTCTATACCAAAATCAGAAAATTGGCTTAATGAACTATGTAAATTCTTAGCCTCTGAACTGACTTTTCTACTGAAAGATTATCCAGATAGATCACAGTTCAGCGCCCACCGCTTGACTATAGAATGGCCACTCCACTTTATGTTTTTTAAAAAATCTTACTTTATTTTGATATCGAAGAAGAGGAGTAAAAACATCCATTATTGTTATTTTCCGGTGGTTGTTGTTGTTTTTTTTCTGCTTGATTTTTAACACACCTTGTTTTCTGTGAGTTTTTCTTTTTTTAAAAAAAAAAACCTTTTATGTAGCCTGCTGCCAGCTGTTATCAATTTCACCCTCTCAAAATATTCAATAAAATGTTTTTTTTTAAAAAAAGAAAGAAGGTAAAAAGGACAGCGTAAACGCCCAGTCTTCTGTGCCTTTTAGATCATGTTGTCCTGCAAGATTTAATAATTTTTATCGATTTTTATCTCCACCGCTGCAGTTTTTTTTTGTTTTTTTTTAACTGTTGCAGGCCGCTCAGAAACTCTGCAGATAAGGGCAGCAGGAGATCCAAAAATGTCCAATTAAATCGGCCCACAAGCCGAGATGGCGAGTTCAGGCGGTGTGGGGGGTGGGGCAATCCCCAGCCTCCGTACCACTGGAAATGAAGATGAATTTCCTACTTTATCAGAAATATATGGGGGGAGGGATGTTTGGCCTTTCAGGACACTCCGTGCCGACAATGGTGAATTAGTGTGACCTGAAAGGTGGTTTATTTCTAAGCGGCACAGAAAGACTCACACAATTGGCCTTGTGCAAGACGCCGCTGTAATTTCTCTTGCATAAACATGCAAACAACCTCTCTCTCTCTCTCTCTCTGTGTGTGTGTGTGTGTGTACACACACATGCAAAACAATAAACCAATGTGGTTTGATTGCATGTCCCTGCCAGAGCAGATTTTTCTCAACTTCAGTCACTTTAAGACAGAGGTGGATTCCTACCGGTTCACACCGGTTCGAGAGAACCGGTAACTAATTTTATGCCCCGTTCAGTGAACTGGCAAATCCCACCCCTGGCTGGTCCCACCCCTTCCAGGAATCCTCACACAGCCTGTTTTGGGTTGCAGGTAAGTGTGGAGGCTCAGGGAAGGTGGAAAATGGGCCTCCCGGAAGTTCTGGAAATGGGCCTGTTTCTGGCCTTTGGAGCCCAGGTAGGGTGTTTTCACCCTCCCGGAGGCTCAAAGAAAGCCTCCGGAACCCAGGGAGGGTGAAAAATGGGCCTCCCAAGAATTCCAGAAGGCCAGAAATGGGCCCATTTCTCGTCTCCTGAGGCTCTCTGCAGCCCATATACACTCCCAGGCCAGGGTGGTGCAAAAGGCTGACTAGGCCACACCCACCACGGCGATGTCCACCCAGTAACCGGGCAGAGAACCGGTTGCTAAATTTTTTGAAGTCCACCCGCCCCCCTTGCTTTAATATGTGTGGACTTCAACTCCCAGAATTCCCCAGCAAGCCAAGATATAGTCCCACTTTAGGCATAAAAAGCACTTGGGTGACTTTGGGCCAATCGCCAGGAGACTGTGAATTCTAGTTTCATCCTAAGCATGAATGTCGGCTGAGTGATCTTTGACCAATCACTAGGAAATGGTGAGTTCTAGTCCCGTCTCAGACATGAAAGCCAGCTGGGTGACTTTGGGCCAATCACCAGGAGACGGTGAGTTCAAGTCCTGTCTTAGGGATGAAAGCCAGCTGTGTGATTTGGGGCCAATCACCAGGCGACGGTGAGGTCTAGTCCTGCCTTAGATATGAAAGCTGGCTGGGTGACTTTGGACCAGCTCTGTCTATCCACCATTGGCATCCATAAGTAGAGTGATGCCCCATGCAACGTGACGTGTCAACGGGTTGCAAACGAGAAGATCCTTTGTTTTTCCGCTCGCTGCGAAATCTCCTCCATCTCAGCACGGCTCCTTCAGCAGGAGGGCACAGGAAGGCTGTGTGTTGCACGTAGGCACAGGCACAAACACACAAACATGCACACCCATGCACACAAACCCCCTGTGTGATGACCCAGGGTGGGATACAAAATAAACACAGTCACCAAAAAACAGGCGAAGCCCCTTTTATTCCTTCACTTGGCTTCCAAGCTCCAAATATCTTTGACTGGAGACAAAAAAAAAAAAACTCCCCGACAAGCAGTTACAAGAAGGAGGAAATGCCATTTAAATTATAAAGAGTAAAAAACAACACGAACCAGGCAAAATAAGGGCTTGAAGACGTCCACAGATATTAGAACACCCACTGGAAAGGATGCCAAATTCAGAAAGGAACAATAAACTAGAGATATTTCCACACTTTGTTTCCAGCACTGGCCCATAGGCATTATCCAGTTGTCACAGCTGCAGCCCATTTCAGAGGATCAGGGCCCCTTCCTTCCCCGTAGACCACGCCATTCATGTTGCTCCCTTATCCGCTCCTCCCTGCGTGCCCTAGGATGGAGTGGGGATGGGCCTGGGTCCTCCTCTGACTGCCCAGCCGGCCTCTGCCCTTCCCCAGCCTCCTCCACCACCTCCGGAGCCACACTCCCACTCGCTGTTCCTCCTCTCCCTCAGAGTCAGTCTCCACCAGGGGCATGACACTCTGTGTGTGTGACTTTGCTTGTCGGAAGGTCGCAAAAAGGGGAATCACGTGACCCTGAGACACCGCAACCGTCATAAATATAAACCAGAAGCCAAGCAGCCAAATTGTGATTGCAGGACCATCAGGGTGCTGCAACGGTTCTAAGAAGAAAAGCCAGCCGTAAGTCCCTTTTTTCAGTGCAGTTGTAACTCCAAACGGTCACTAAACGAACTCCAAGAAAACCACCTAGCTCAGAGAGCCCCAAGGATTCCACAGTCCTCCTTCTCCTCCTCCTCCCCACCAACCCTTCTAGCACTGATGATGTTACTTAGTTGGGTCATAGAACATTTGCAAGAAAGAAACCAATCAATCTTTTTTTCTTTCTTTCTTTCTTTCTTTCTTTCTTTCTTTCTTTCTTTCTTTCTTTCTTTCTTTCTTTCTTTCTTTCTCTTTTTTCTTTCTTGCTCTCTCTCTTTCTTTCTTTCTTTCTTTTTTCTTTCTCTCTCTTTCTGTCTTTCTTTCTCTTTCTTTCCTCCTACTCCTTTTCCCCTCCTCTTCCTCACAAACCCTACTTCTTTCTAGCACTGATGGTGTTATCTACTTGGGTCATGGAACATTTGCACGAAAGCAATCAAGCTTGCTTGCTTCCTTCCTTCCTTCCTTCCTTCCTTCCTTCCTTCCTTCCTTCCTTCCTTCCTTCCTTCCTTCCTTCTCTCTCTCTCTCTCTCTCTTCTCTCTCTTCCTCTCTCTCTTTCTTTCTTTCCTCCCCTCCTCCTTCCCACAAACCTCCTTCCTTCTAGCACTGATAATGACTTGGGTAATAAAATGCAAGAAAACATCCAAGCCCAGTGAGCACCAAGGACCCCCCCCCCCCAATTCAAACCCTGAGCTACAAATTTCTCTTCTCCTCTCCTCTTCTCTCTCCTTCCATTCTTCTTTCTTCCATCTCTCTCCTCTCCACACTTAGAAGGTCCTTGAAACACTTAGATGCAAAATTCCTCTCGATGCACAGGGTGCCTGTTTCTGCCAAACACGCCCAGAGGACTCACTTGCCCTCTCTCCAACCTTAGGAGCCTTGTGTACGCAAAAGCCGTGTCAACCCGACCCGTCTCCGTCTGTTCTTGCTGTGAACAAGGCTCCCTCTGTTACACGCCCGTCGGTCCCCTGAGCAAACGCCAGCCTGGACAGAGCTGCATGTCGAGGTACTCCAGAATTGCTCGCGTTCTCGGTTCCAAATACGTTTACCTCGAGGTGATTCTATCGCGTCAAACGAGGCCACCGAGGACCGAACAGGATTTGACATGGCCTGATAAGCAAATGGCTTCATTTAGGGTCTCCGTTGTCCTGTAGTTAATTGATGAAGGCTAATTGCTCCCACCCCAGGTACCGCCAAGCTGCGCAAATAAATACCGTCCTTTTTATCGTCTGCGTTGAATCATCTCCGTCCTGGAGAGCTGTACAGAGAAACATTTAAGGCTTCTGGGTCAGGGAGGGAAAACGTTGCTCAGAGCAGAGCTGGTGTCAGGCGCCAACAACCAGACCTGCACGTGAAGAGTTTGAAGTTAGCTACTTTATTGCTTCAATGCCTGTTTTACAGGAATCTTCCCAGAGTGGCAATTTGCACCTGAGCCAGACCAGATAAGGTTCGACTGCATAAAAGCAAGGAATCCTGTCAAATGCTGGGGAAATCAGAAGATTTGGGTAGTTTAAAAGAGTATAAAGATTTATGGCAAGCTTAAGTTCTCTACAAGAACCTGGCCCACCAACTGAGCCGAAGAGAAGAAAGGCATTCAAGGAACGTTGGACTCGGATCTCTTGCAGGCATGGAGGGACTCCTGACTTACGACGCGGGGGTCTCCTCCCTCATCCTAGTCATCTCCTGCAGATTGCCGCTTGTCTACGTAAGGATTGCTGACTAATTCCCTACTTGACTCCTCCCCCTGGCTCAGCCAGTCTCCCTCGGAGATTTGGTGGGGTTTCCGAGAAAGATATATAGAGTGTCAACTCATGAGGCAGAAAGAGAGAGAGAGAGAGAGAGGGAGGGTAGGAAGATGGAGAGATAGATGAGATAGAGCGAAAGATACATGAGAGAGAGAGAGAGGAAAGAGAGAAAGAGAGAAAACATGTATGATAGATAGATGAGAGAGAAAGAGAAAAAGGAAAGAGAGAAAACACATATGATAGATGATAGATAGATAGATAGATAGATAGATAGATAGATAGATAGATAGATAGATGAGAGAGAGAGAGAGAGAGAGAAGAGAGAAAACACATATGATAGATAAATGAGAGAGAGAGAGAAAGAGAGAGAGAAAGAGAGAGAAAGAGGAAAGAGAAAACATGTATGATAGATAGATAGATAGATAGATGAGAGAGAGAGAGAGAGAGAGAGAGAAAAGAGAAAACACATATGATAGATAGATAGATAGATGAGAGAGAGAGAGAGAGAGAGAAAACACATATGATAGATAAATGAGAGAGAGAGAAAGAGAGAGAGAAAGAGAGAGAAAGAGGAAAGAGAAAACATGTATGATAGATAGATAGATAGATAGATGAGAGAGAGAGAGAAAGAGAGAGAAAGAGGAAAAGAGAAAACACATATGAGATGAGAGAGAAAGAGAAAAGGAGAGAAACACATATGATAGATAGATAGATGAGAGAGAGAGAGAGAAGAGAGAGAGAGAAAGAGAGAGAGAAAGAGGAAAGAGAAAACATGTATGATAGATAGATAGATAGATGAGAGAGAGAGAGAGAGAGAGAGAGAAAAACACATATGATAGATAGATAGATAGATGAGAGAGAGAGAGAGAAAGAGAGAAAGAGGAAAGAGAGAAAACACATATGATAGATGATAGATAGATGAGAGAGAGAGAGAGAAAGAGAGAGAAAGAGGAAAGAGAGAAAACACATATGATAGATGATAGATAGATAGATAGATAGATAGATAGATAGATAGATAGATAGATAGATAGATAGATAGATAGATATGAGAGGGTGGGGGAGAGAGAGAGAGAGGGAAGGAGGGAAATAAGTTACCAATTAGGCCAAAGGCTGATCAGCGCAGAACTCAGCAGCAGTCCATTCAAATGACATTTATCTACAGCATCAAAGAGCCTCCCTACCGAACTGGATTATTCCTGGCTCATGGCCCCTGGTGCTAAATTAGCAGAAGGGGTTGGGAAACCATAATATCAGAGGCAAACCATTATTTTCTTCCTAAAAGGGGAACGGCTGCCAGCCAGCTGGACAGCCCCTTTCCCTAAGCCAGCAGCCCGTAGGTGGTTGCACCAGAGATTGATGGGTGTTGTAGTCGAGCCCAGCTGAAAATGAGTGGCTTGCATCAGGTGGGGCCAGGCTGGCTTAGTGGTTAAGGCAGAAGGCAAGAATGCAGGAGACGGGGAGTTCTAGTCCTGCCCTCAGGCATGAAAGCCAGCTGGGGGACTTTGGGCCAATCACCAGGAGACGGGGAGTTCTAGTCCCGCCTTAGGCATGAAAGCCAGCTGGGGCACTTTGGGCCAATCACCAGGAGACGGGAGTTCTAGTCCTGCCCTCAGGCATGAAAACCAGCTGGGGGACTTTGGGCCAATCACCGGGAGACGGGGAGTTCTAGTCCTGCCCTCAGGCATGAAAACCAGCTGGGGACTTTGGGCCAATCACCGGGAGACGGGGAGTTCTAGTCCTGCCCTCAGGCATGAAAACCAGCTGGGGGACTTTGGGCCAATCACCGGGAGACGGGGAGTTCTAGTCCTGCCTCAGGCATGAAAGGCAGCTGGGGGACTTTGGGCCAATCACCAGGAAATGGGGAGTTCTAGTCCCGCCTTAGGCATGAAAGGCAGCTGGGGGACTTTGGGCCAATCACCGGGAGACGGGGAGTTCTAGTCCTGCCCTCAGGCATGAAAACCAGCTGGGGGACTTTGGGCCAATCACCAGGAGACGGTGAGTTCTAGTCCCGCCTTAGGCATGAAAGCCAACTGGGTTACTTTGGGCCAGTCCTTCTCTCTCAACCCAACCCACCTCACAGGATCGTTGTAGTGAGGAAAATAGGAGGAAGAAGCTCCATTTAGTTACGTTCGTCAGCTTGAGTTATTTGTAAAAAAAATAAAAAATAAAGATGGGATATAAATAAATATCAGACGGTGGGTGGATTTCCTGCTCAGCCCCCCGCCCCCTTCCCTTTTGAGACTTTCTGTGGTTTCTGTAGCTGAGATACCAGGTGGCCCTCCAATGTTTCCAACAGATCTGTGCATTTGGAATTTGACAATATATATAATAAACATTCACTGGCACCAGGACAGAAAGCATCACAGGGATCTTCAAACTTGGCAGCTTTAAGGCTTGTGGACTTCAACTCCCAGAATTCCTCCTCCTCCTCCAGTCATGTTAGCTCAGGAATTCTGGGAGTTGAAGTCCACAAGGCTTAAACTGTCCGAGTTTGAAGACCCTCTCTCTCCCTCTATCTATTCAGCTCTCTTTCTCTCTATCTTTTCTACCTCTCTTTATCTATCTATTCCAGGGGTCGTCAAACTTCACAGCTTTAAGACTTGTGGTCTTCAACTCCCAGAATTCCTCCTCCAGTCATGTTAGCTCAGGAATTCTGGGAGTTGAAGTCCACCAGTCTTAAACTTGCCATGTTTGAAGACTCTTGGAATAGACAGACAGGCAGATAGACAGACAGACAGACAGACAGACAGACAGACAGATAGATGATTGTCAGACAGACAGACAGACAGACAGACAGATAGGGATAGAATGGATGAAAGATAGAGATAGATAGATCTAGATGAGATGGACCAGGTGTTCTTCAAACCTGACAGCTTTAAGGCTTGTGGACTTCAACTCCCAGAATTCCTCCTCCAGTCATGTTAGCTCAGGGATGCTGGGAGCTGAAGTCCACAAATCTTAAACTTGCCAAGTTTGAAGGCCCTTGCTCTAGCAGGAGGCAATCTATTGAGGTTCCTCACCATCACATTTGGTCATCTTTCAGGCTGGGTTTGTTGAGGTAATTCCCCGTTAGGAGAATGAGCACATACAGGGAGACGTATTTGAGAGGAGTGTTTGAATAATACACACACAGTACACAGATACACCGTACAGTAAATGTAGGTTTTTACTTCCAGAAAGGTTTAAGCAAAGTCCAAACACAGTCCAAAGTCATTCACAAGTAAATCAGTCAGTTTTCAATCCAGGGATAATCCAAATATCAAAGTCCAGTGTCAAAAAACAGTTCAGTTTTTTTTTCAGACTTACATCAAATCCAGAAATATCAGTCAATTAGAAGAAATGGAGGAACAGCAATATTTTCCAACAGAAGGAAACAGAGATACACTCACACTCTCTTCTGAGACTAAGACTAAGACTAAAGGAACCCAGGTTTCTGGCTCCATCTTATGGCCGTTTGAGTAACCACACCCAACTACAGTTTTGCATTTTCTTAAAGATACAGATTTAAAATGTCTATCCTGGTTTATATATTTCTAACCCAAATACCTGTTAGGTGACTTGTATTCCTAACAGGGTTCTACCATGCCTGTCATCACTTTTTTCTGTACACAAGACTGCCATCAGTTTTATTTCATTCGTTTAAAACGTTCATTTAAAAAACATTCAGTGTAAAAGAAAAATTCTAATTTTTTGAATGGTCATTAAAAACTCTTGTAAGATGCGGACTACCTATATAACCAGATTGAATTGATGTTACTGACCAGTAATCAAGCTGGAATAATGCAAAAATAGTTTTATTGTCTGTTAACCAATCTGATATCAAACTCATTTTTCCACGAATGAAAAACGTCCCTTTTCTTTGTCCAAGTTATACCAACTTGTGTTTTTCCAAGGATTTGGCTGCAGCTCACAGAAAATGTTAATCATGGTGGTTTTGATATTTCTGATGAGAAGGCAACTTGAATTGAGGCAACTTGCATCTTCCACCACAACATGCAAACAAAATTTTGCAGATAATCAGGAGTCCTTGCATGATTTACATTTTATACAGCTGCCCGTCTTTCAACCTATACCGGACGGCTCCCCGTCAAAAATTAAAAGCCACACGGAATCATTTTAAGACTGTGAAACTCAACTGATTAAAACTTTGAAGAGGGTGCTCAAGTCATTCTCCAAAGCACCTGAAGGCAGGTTGGAAAACTCACCAAGGAGAGAAGCAACCTGGAATTGAGGAGAAAACTTCCTAATGGTGAGGACAATTGACCAGTGGAACTGCTTGCCACCAGAAGTTGTGGCTGCTCAATCGCTGTTTTTAAGAAGAGTCTAGACCAGGGGTTCCCAACCTGGGGGTGCGAGTCGATATTCCAGGGGGTGCGAGAAAAGTCCAGGTAAATAATAGGATATTGGCTATATGTTGGCGCTTTAATTTTCTTTTGCAGTGGATTAACTTAACTGAGCAAAATATAAATCTCAGAGGGCGCGAAGTTCGAGTGAAATTTCTTTAGGGGTGCGGGGTGAAAAAAAACGGTTGGGAACCACTGGTCTAGACAGTCACTTATCTGAAATATTATAGGTCCTCCTGCTTGAGCAGGGGGCTGGACTAGAAGACCTCCAAAGTCCCTTCCAGCTCATTCATTCTATTCCGCTCTAAGATACCTTGTGCTCTTGTTGAGCTACAACAGGTAAATCACGGCATCTGTGTAGGACCAAACAGTGCTGATGCCAAACTACACCCTCAACTTCCCTCTCACGGTGTCTGAGTCAAGAGGGGCTTTGTACATCCACCCTGTTGCAAGCTGCAGACATTGTGTGTGGGGGTGCTTTCTGGAGTCACACAACCGCTTATCACACAGAGGCAATTTTGCCTGGGTTTTCTCGCTATAAACCTTATAAAAGCAGTGTTCAGAGACCTCAGAAAGTGGCTTCTGGAGACAACCTGTAAGAAGACGCTTTCCCTTCCGCCTCAATTGATCCCACGACAAAATTGCACCACGGACGACTGTTTTAGTTTAGATTATACTTTTCTGCCTTACTCCGACTCATCCGTCTAAATCTACTGTTTGTCCAACTAAAGGAAGGCCTTACATTAAACAACTCCTTCCACCTACCAGACCGAAGAAGAAATAGACTCGGGGTATTTTAGCCAAGGAATGAACTAAAGGAAAACTAGCGCCATGCCAATAAAACATTGCAACCCACGGTCCTCTCGATGGAAAACGTTATAAAGTTAGGGATTTGTTTAAAAGAATTGCAGCGTTGAATCCCCTGTATTTGTTCTTTGCAAATGTCAGCAAGGTGATGGATAAAATAATGTACAGTAGCCTTTTCTCGATTTTCCTATGCATGTTACTCAACCTTGACAAGTTTAAGTCACATGGACTTCAACTCCCAGAATTCCCCAGCCAGCTGGGGAATTCTGGGAGTTGAAGTTCACCCATCTTAAAGGGACCAGGCTGGGGAAAAAAACCCCCCACTGATTTGGATATTGTCAGCCATCGTTCTGGAATGTCTATGGAGATTCTCCGTCATCCAGCTCATGGTTGTCCCAACGGTTCCTTTTCAAGAGGCAACTCCACTGGACTTTCTGGGTTTTTCTTTGAAGATGTTTTGCTTCTCATCCAAGGAGCTTCTTCCGTTCTTCGGCCCAGAATCGAAGAAGCTTCTCGGATGAGAAGCAAAACGTCTTCAAAGAAAAACCAAGAAAGCCCAGTTGCCTCCTGAAAAAAACAACAACACACCTTTAGGACATTATTCTGGGAGTTTTAGTCCAAGAGTCTTAAAGTAGCCGAGGTCGACAAAACACTGGCCTAGAGTGTCCAGGAGCAGCCACACATTGACAAAAGAGCCCTTCTAGTTTTAATCCGGAGTTTCCTGGGCTACCAAACTCCACTTCTTAATTTAAATACACACACACACACACACACACACACACACGGATCCTTTGACGCCCCTCCCTGCGCCCCTCAACTGAACAATTCCTAGCCAGACAGGATCAATGACAACCCCAAGCAAATCAGGCAAGACCCCAGTCAATTATCCAGGTTTGGGGGTTCCCCCCGTCCCGTCCCTCCCCAAGAAGAAGTTTCGGGCAAAGTTGCGCCGGAGAAGGGAGCGGCAGCCCCTCCCTCCCTTCCTGGCCCCGTCCTGCCGCCCTCTCCCCCTTTTCTTCCTCCTCCTCCTCCTCCTCCTCGTCCTCCTCCGTGTTCAGCACCGCGGACAGCGACGGGACGGGGCGCCTGAGCGGGCGGGTCTCTCCCAGCCCCCCGTCTGAGTTACCGCGATCCAGGTTGGGGTTTGGGTGGGTTGCGTGGGAACGCGTTCCCGGGGTGGGTGGGGGGAGAGAGAGAGAGACCCCCCTGGGTCACGTGACAGCTCCAGGAGGCAATCCGCGTCCCGTGTCGGCTTTTTATCCACGGGGAAAGTTTTTTTCTCTCTCTCTCTCTCTCTCTCTCTCTTCCTTGCTGCCTCTTGCGCGGCGCGTTCTTGACTCGCGTGGGGGGGGGAGAAGGAGGGAGCGGCGCCGGCTGCTGGCTGCGTGCCCACCCCCACCCCCACCCCCACCCCCAGCAAACCCCCCCACCCCCATCCACACCGCTGGGCAAATCCTTTTGTTCTTCCACGCCGCGCTTTCCCCAACTCCGTCCTTGCCTTGCAGAAGTCGCCTCGCTTGCGGGCCCCCGACCCGCCTCCCCACTCCGGACGAGGCTGCTCCGGTCCTTGGTCGCACGGGCGTCCTCCTTCCTCCTCCTCCCTCCTCCTCCTCCTCCTCCTCCAAATTCCCCGAAGTCTCCCAAGTCCCAACGGCCCCGAGGAAAGCCCTCGGCCGAACTCACAGGTCAGATGCGGCGGGCTGGTACTGTTGGCTCCGGCAGAGGATGGAGTGCCCGCAAGCTTGGCCCATCTTGACTCATCCTCTGCCCATCCGGCGCCGGGGATGCCAAGGTGCCTTCCGCCGCTGCTTGGCGGCTGGAATGGGAGCGCTTGGCAGAGGCGCCCGGGCTTTTTCCGCGGGTGGGGAGCGCTGGGGAGGTGGGGGGTGGCGAGGCTGTAACGGAGCCTAATGCGGGTGGCTGAAGCACGCCCGAGTGCTGGGAGGGGTGGGGGGAGGCTGGGGGGGCGGGTAGGTGGGCGGGCTGGCGTGGGGGGCCGCGCCGCGCCAGCCAGCCAGCGAGCATGTGGAGCCCGCGTGGGAACGCCAACCTCCCGCCCCGCGCGCAGAGCCGACCCAGGCCGAGCGGTTGTGTAAGGGGGCTGCCCTGCCCCCTTGCCCTGCTTGTGAAGGGGGGAAGAGAGAGAGAGGGGGAGGGCAAGGCTGCTGGCCAGCGTGTTCAAGGGATGCCAAGCTGGGGGGTGGAGGAGGTTGCACGCCCGCACGTTGGAAAAACACAAAGAAAATGGCAGAGAGAGAGAGAGAGGAGGCGGCGGTGTTTCAGAGGCCGCGGGGGTGGGGGGACGAGGGAGAGAGGGAGGGGAAAACGCCCCCCCAGGAACATCGGGACTCCGGCCCAGGGTTAGCGGAGGACGCTTCAAACCGAGCTGCCCCCCCTTTCCTCCAGAGCTTGGGTTTGGGCGGGGGGCGGACTAGGTTGTAGGGCGCGAAGCCCCCTCCTCAGCCTTCCCCTTAGCTAATGGCTGAGTCTAGGAACGGAGACCCCCAAACTCTCCCAAACAATGTGGGAGAAGAAAGGGGGAAAAACCCGGTTTGGCTTCCTGGTGGGGGCCTCCTCCCCCCCCCCAAAAAAGGGGGTGATTTATTTTTATTCGGAAGGCGTGACTTGGATAGCTGAGAATCTCCCTAGAGACCCAGGGGCCCCCCAGGAGTGCGGATTCTGCACTGCGGAGCTGCGTCCGCTCGGCCGCCCCCACCGCCCCCTTAGCCGCAGCCTTGAAACCCTCCTGGTTCGGTTCGGATGAAGACGGAAGGGACTCTGGCCCCGCCCCAGAAGGAAACGGGTGGGTCGGTCCAGGAGCAGGGGTTGCTGAACGTGTGAACGCAACCTCCTTGCCGGGGAGGGTGGGAGGGGAGGGAGGAAGGGTCTCGAGAGGGTCGGGATGGAGGTGCGACTTTCGGGGGTGCCCAGCAAATCCACTTCGCGAGGGTTGCAGCTTCGCACCCCTTCGCTTGTTCGCAGCCCTTGCGAATGGCTCGTGGGATAAGAAGATAATCAGAGTTGGAAGGGACCTTGTAGGGTCATCTAGTCCAACCCCGCCAAAGCAGGAGACCCTACACCATTTCTGACAAATCCTCCCCCTCGTTTGCAAAGGGAATCTTCTCTGGATCGCTCTTTAGTTTACTTTATTGTCCTTGCACCTCGTACAATGAAATCAAACACCATCTTCGGTGCACATCGTGACTATGAAAATAAACACAAACACACACCCTTCACCCTCCACACACTGAATGGAAAACCCCTGATATTGCATTCATGTTGCACTACACAGTAGAGATCAACAGAGCTCCTGCCCTGGGATAGAAGTTGTTTTTCAGCCTATTTGCCCTTGTTTTTATTATTCTCCTGTACCGTCTGCCAGATGGTAATAGTTCAAAAAACTGAGATGGATCTTTGAGGATGTTTTGAGCTTTCTTGAGGCAGCGGGAGCTATAAAGCTCTTCCAAAGAGGAGAGAGGGCAACCCAGGATCCTCTGGGCAATGACATTCACCCTCTGGAGTGCTGTCCTATCTGCCCCTGTGCAATGGGCAAACCCTACACAGGTGTGCAGTAAGCTAAGATACTCTCTATGGTGCAGCGGGAGAATGTCACCAGCAGTTTTCCATCCGGTTGTTATTTCCTGAGAAGTCTCAGGTAGTCTAATCTCTGCTGGGCCCTTTTGACCAGGGCTGCAATGTGAGCTCCCCCAGATCAGGTCCTCTTTTAGGGTAACCCCCAGAAACTTAAAAGTGGCCACTTGCTCCCCTCGGTCTCCATGGATAAGCCAGGGCTGGAGGCCTGATCTCTTCCTTCTATAGTCCACTATAAGATGCTTGGTGTTATTGGGGTTGAGGACCAAGTGATTGTCTCCACATCACAAAAGCAACCATTGTTGGTCCACCTCATCTCGGTAGGCAGACTCATCCCCCTTGGAGAGGAGTCCCACCACTGTTGTATCATCTTCAAATTTAGCCATAGTATTACTAGCGGGAGTGGGAATGCGGTCATGCCCGTAAAGAGTATAGAGTAAGGGACTCAACACGCAACCCTGTGGTGTAACCAGTGTTAAGAATAAGGGCTGAAGAGGTGTGATTACCTAAACTGACCCTCTGTGAGCAGCCAGACAGGAAATCCATAATCCAAAGGCAGAATGAATTAGAAAGCCCAAAGTCCAGAAGTTAGTCTATATTTCTTCCGACAAGGCCAGATTCCCCCCAAATATTGACCTATCCTTGTTGACTCCTTTTTCTCAAAGTCCTTGACTTCCCGACAGTTCACTTAGGGACTGTTTGAAGTGACAAAGGCACTAGGGGGAAAAGGGGGGGACTTATGGCCGTTTTTCACACTTATGACCGTTCTGGGGTCACGTGATTGACATTCGGATGCTTGGCAACTGACTCGTCGTTATGACGGTCGCAGCGTCCCTGGGGGGAGGGTGTCACGTGATGCCCCTTTGTGACCTTCAGACAAGCAACATTCAGTGCGGAAGCCAGGTTCACTTCAACGACCATGCTGCAGTGATTCACTTAGCAACCGTGACAAGCAAGGTCATGAAGAAGCCACAAAACTCACCTAGCCACTGTCTCCCTTAGCAACAGGAATTGTGGGGCTTAATGGTGGTCATACATCAAGGACTAGCCGTGTGTTTTACTTTCCATTTAAATTTCATTATTTTTTATTTTAGTTTACTTTACGTTTTATTTTGTTATTTCATTGTCTGATTTTTGCATTTGACTTGATTATTTTAGTTTAGTTTACATCCTATTCCATTTTATTATTTCATCTTTTATTTGGTTATTTCGTTGGGTTGGGTTGTTGTGTTTTTACATTTGACTTTATCATTTTAATGTCTCGTTTCATCTTTTTTGCAACCTTCCCTCAAAACTGCAGGGGACCTTCTACCGCTGCATCACAGAGACCATCTTAGCTTACCGCACACCCATATCTGATTTGCCAATTGCACAGGGATAGATAGGACAGCACTCCAGAGGGTTAACGGCATTGCCCAGAGGGTCACTGGTTGCCTCAACTGGGCCTGGCTAGTCTAGGGAAGAGAAGGACCAGGGGAAATATCTTCCAATATTTGAGGGGTGGCGGGGATCAAGCTATTTTCCAAGGTACCCAAAGGCCGGACAAGGAACAATGGATGGGAACTGAAGAAGGAGAGATTCAACCTGGAAATAAGGAGAAACTTTCTGACAGGGAGAACAATCAACCCATGGAACAGAAGTTGCCTTCAGAAGTTGTGGGAGCTCCATCCCTGGAGGCTTTCAAGAAGAGATTGGACTCCCATCTTTCAGAAATGATGTAGGATCTCTCGCTTGGGCAGGGGGGGGTTGGACTAGATGACCTACAAGGCCCCTTCCCAACTCTGATGAACTGTTATTATCTGTTATTATCTGTTATTCTCACGTCTTTGGAAGAGCTTTATAGCTTCCACTGCCTCAAGAAAGCTCAAAACATCCTCAAAGATCCATCTCATCCTGGGCTCACTTTTTTTTTTTGAACTATTACCATCTGGCAGACGGTACAGGAGAATAATAAAAACAAGGACAAATAGGCTGAAAAACAGCTTCTATCCCAGGGGAGCAGCTCTGTTGATCTCTACTGTGTAGTGCAACATGAATGCAATATCAGGGGTTTTCCATTCAGTGTGTGGAGTGTGAAGGGTGTGTGTTTGGGTTGATTTTCATGGTCATGATGTGCACTGAAGATGGCGTTTGATTTCATTGTACGAGGTGCAAGGGCAATAAAGTAAACTAAACTAAACCTAAACTAAACCTAAATTAAACCTAAGCTAAACCTAAGCTAAACCTAAGCTAAACCTAAACTAAACCTAGCTAAACCCTAAGCTAAACCTAAACTAAACCTAACTAAACCTAAGCTAAAAGTAAACCTAAACTAAACCTAACTAAACCTAAAGTAAACCTAAGCTAAGGCCTAGCTAAGCCTGAGGCTAGGCCTAAGCTAGGCCTAAACTAGGCCTGGCTGAAGCCTGGCTAGGCCTGGCTGAGCCTGGCTAAACTAGGCTAGGCTAGGCCTAGGCTAGCCTAGGCTAGGGCTGGCTGAGCCTGAGGCTGAGCCTAGGCTGAGCCTGGCTAGGCCTGGGCTGAAGCCTGGGCTGAAGGCCTGAGCCTGAGCCTGAGCTGAGCTAGCCTGAGCCTGGGCTGGGCCTGGGCTGAGCCTAAGGCTGAGCCTGGGCTGAGCCTAGGCTAGGCCTGAGCTGAGCCTGAGGCTAGGCCTGAGGCTGAGCCTGAGCTAGGCCTAGGCTGAGCCTGAGCTAGAGCTGAGCCTGGCTGAGCCTGAAGCTGAGCCTGACTAAGCCTGGCTGAGCCTAGGCTGAGCCTAGGCTGAGCCTGAGCTGAAGCCTAGGCTAAGCCTGAGCTAGGCCTAGCCTAGCCTAGGCTGAAGCCTAGGCTAGAGCCTGAAGCTGAGCCTAAACTAGGCCTAGGCTAAGCCTAAGCTGAGCCTGGCTGAGGCCTGGCTGAAGCCTAAGGGCTGAGCCTAAACTGAGCCTAAAGCTGAAGCCTAAAGCTGAAGCCTAAGCTAGCCGCTAAGCCTAGGCTAAACCTGAAGCTGAGCCTAGGCCTAGGCCTGAGGCCTGAAGCCTAGGCTGAGCCTAAGCTAAGCCTGAGGCTAGGCCTGGCTGAGCCTGAAGCTGAAGCCTGGCTGAGCCTGCCTGAGCCAAGGCCTGGGCTGAGGCCTGGCTGAAGCCTGAAGCTGAGCCTCAAAGACTAGCCTGAAGCTAGGCCTAGGCTGAGCCTAAGGCTGAGCCTGGCTAGAGCCTGAGGCTAAGCCTGGCTAGGCCTAGAGCTAGAAGCCTAAGCTGAAGCCTAAACTAAGCTAAGCTAGCCTAAACTAAACCTAAACTAAACCTAAGCTAAACCTAAACTAAACCTAAACTAAACCTAAACCTAAACCTAAGCTAAATCTAAACTAAACCTAAACTAAACCTAAACTAAACTAAACCCGTAGGGCTGGGCCAGCCGGCTTCTCTTCCAAGCCTTGGGCGTGGAGGGGAAAGAAAGAAAGAACGGAGAACCGGACCAGCTCCAGAGGAAGGGCCTGAAACCCCCCCACGGTGCCTGGAACGGGCTCCCGGCCATCCAGCCGCTTCTTCTCTGGAGACGGGCGAAGGGCAGCCGGCCAGGACGCTGGTGCCTCTCGTCCCTGGCCTGGCGCCCGTGGCATCATCTGTTCAGCGGCTAAGTGCCACAGCGAAGGGAGGGCGCAGATCCCGAGAGGCTCCCTTTATCTCTGTACCGAAGAGAAACGGCGGAGGGGCCTTTAGGGAGGAAAACCTCTCGGAAGACGCCCAGCCGGGGCTAAGAAGCCATGCGGGGGGTCTCTAATCTAATGCAAGGGGGTGTCAAACTCAAGGCCGGGGCCTGGATTCGGCCCTGGAGACAGCAAAGGACTGGCCGCAGTGCCTCTGCCACCGCGGTGGGATTCCAGGTTTTTTTTTACTACCAGTTCTGCGGGCGTGGCTTGGTGGGCGTGGCAGGGGAAGGATATACTGCAAAATCCCCCTTCCCTCCCCACCCCTCTAACCTGCTTTCCAGCTCCATTCTCCTGGGCAGGGCAACCAAAGGAGACCCAGCCGATCCGCTGGTGTGGGTGTGGCCCCTATGCTCATGGGGCCCATGGGCAAGGACCCCTCAGGCCCGTGCGCTAAGACGGCCCCGTGCAACGGCCTCCTGCAACCCTCTCCCAGCCAAGATGGAGTTCAGGGGTGAGGAGTGAGCTGTCCCGTTGTCCCGGGGCAGAGGTCTAGCGAAAGAAACGAAAAAGCCAAACGAAAGGAGGGGTGTTTCCCCTTTTGCGTTTGAGCATGCAAGAAGGGGCAGGAAAGGAGAAAGGGAAAGAGGAAAGGAGAAGAAGGGAAGAGGGGAAGGAAGAAGAAGAGAAATGAAGAGGAAGGAGAAAGAAGAAGAAGAAGGAAGGAAGGAAGGAAGGAAGGAAGGAAGGAAGGAAGGAAGGAAGGAAGGAAGGAAGGAAGGAAGGAAGGAAGGAGAAAGGAAGGAAGGAAGGAAGGAAGGAAGAAGGAAGAAAGGAAGGAAAAGGAAGGAAGGAAAAGGAAGGAAGGAAGGAAGGAAGGAAGGAAGGAAGGAAGGAAGGAAGGAAGGAAGGAAGGAAGGAAAGAAAGGAGAAAGGAAGGAAAGAAGGAAGGAAGGAAGAAAGGAAGGAAGGAAGGAAGGAAAGAAGGAGAAAGGAAGGGAAAAGGAAAGAAGGAGAAAGGAAGGAAGGAAGGAAGGAAGGAAGGAAGGAAGAAGGAGAAAGGAAGGAAAGAAGGAAGGAAGGAAGAAAGGAAGGAAGGAGAAAAGGAAGGAGGAAGGAAGGAAGGAAGGAAGGAAGGAAGGAAGGAAGGAAGGAAGGAAGGAAGGAAGGAAGGAAGGAAGGAAGGAAAGAAGGAAGGAAGGAGATTATAATGAGAGTGAGAGTGGGTCTGAGGGAAATTTGGCCTTGGCACTTGGACACCACAGGTGCCCGCAACCTGAGTGACATTGAGCTGTCCCTGCCTACTCCCACCATGACCTCCCCACCCCATCAAACACAACTCTGATGGGTCCCTCAACGAAACTGAGTTTATATCCCTGCTCTAGTGCATCCTTCATGATTTAGGGCAAGGGTCTTCAAGCTTGGCTGCTTTTAAGGCTTGTGGACTTCAACTCCCAGAATTCCCCTTCCAGTCATGTGAGCTCAGGAATTCTGGGAGTTGGAAGTCCACAAGTCTTGAATTTGCCAAGTTTGGAGTCCCTTGGTTTAGGGCCTGATCGGCTGCTCCAAAACAAACCTGCCCAACCCACATATAAGGCCTCGTTCTTCACCATTTTCCAGCTTGGAGATGGATGGACTTCAACTCCCAGGATTCCGTGCTGGGGGATTCTGGGAGTTTCAACCCACCCACGTCTTCAAGCTTCTAAGGTCGAAGGACGCCGCTAAAATGTCTAGCAGAGACATTCTCTTCTCCCAGGCTTCCTTCCCCGGTGACCTTGTGGTCAAACCTTCTTCATAATAGCCCGTCTTTGACTACTTGACTAATTGGGCCACATCACGTGTGAATCACCTCCTGAGACTCCCAGAGAGCATTTGGAGGGATGCCAAGGGTGGGTTTGGCCTTGCAGACGGCACCGTCCCATTAGCTTGATTTATCCTGGTGTTTTTCAAGCCATGTTTTTGCTCAGAGTCACCGGGAGTGGAGTGCAAAATCTTGGCAATCCATGAATAAATAGACAGATTATTTTAATCGTAAGCCCTAAGCAAAAGTTTGGATCGAGTTCCTTTTTTTTTCCAGAGTTGAGTGTTGCAGAGAAGAGCAACCAGGATGATGAGGGGACTGGAGACTGAAACATTTTATTTTATTTTATTTTATTTATTTTTTATTTGATTTGATTTGTCAATTGTTTACAAGATAAGTATAAGTGTATACATAGTTATGAATACATGAAATGGGTACATATAAGAAAATACCATACCATGAACGGTTGCAGGAACTGGGCCTGTCTGGTCTAGGGAAGAGAAGGACCAGGGGAGACAGGAGAGCAGCCTTCCAATATTTGAGGGGCTGCCCCAGAGGAGGAGGAAGGGGTCAAGTTTTTCTCCAAGACACCTGAAGGACAGACAAGGAACAATGGATGGAAACTGAACGAGGAGAGATTCAACCTGGAAATAAGGAGAAACTTTCTGACAGTGAAAACAATCAACCCATGGAACAGAAGTTGCCTTCAGAGGTTGTGGGAGCTTCATCCCTGGAGGCTTTCAAGAAGAGACTGGACTGCCCTCTGTCAGAAATGATGGAGGGTTTCCTGCTTGGGTGGGGGGGTTGGACTAGATGACCTACAAGATCCCTTCCAACTCTGTTATTCTATTCTCTCCTATTCTATTCTATTCTATTCTATTCGACTCTACTCTATTTCTAATTCTATTCTATTTCTATTTCTATTCTATTCTATTCCATTCCATTCCATTCCATTCCATTCTATTCTATTCTATTCTATTCTATTCTATTCTATTCTCTCCTATTCCATTCCATTCCATTCCACTCCATTCTATTCTATTCTATTCTATTCTATTTTATTCTATTCTATTCTATCCTCTCCTATTCTAATTCTAATTCTAATTCTATTCTATTCTATTCTATTCTATTCTATTCTATTCTATTCCATGCCATGCCATGCCATTCCATTGCACTCCACTCTATTCTATTCTATTCTATTCTATTCTATCCTCTCCTATTCTAATTATAATTCTAATTCTATTCTATTCTATTCTATTCTATTCTATTCTATTCCATTCCATTCCATTCCATTCCATTCCACTCTATTCTATTCTATTCTATTCTATTCTATTCTATCCTCTCCTATTCTAATTCTAATTCTAATTCTATTCTATTCTATTCTATTCTATTCTATTCTATTCTATTCTATTCTATTCTATTCTATTCTATTCTATTCCATTCCATTCCACTCCACTCCACTCCACTCCACTCCACTCCACTCCACTCCATTCCATTCCATTCCATTCCATTCCAATCCATTCTATTCCATTCTATTCCATTCTATTCTATTCTATTCTATTCTATTCTCTCCTCTCCTATTCTCTTCTCCCTGATAAGGGTGAGGAACCTCTCAAACGAGCCGTCTGGGGAAGGCATGGGTTCCCAACTGAGCAAAGAAGGAGGCAGGGCAGTTTGATGGCCAGGCAGGAACACCGGAGGCGCAACTGGATTCATGTTCCATCTCCGTTTAAAGTAAGCGCCATCCTAAACTGCGCATCTGTTCAAGGCCTCCACTGTCACTCACCCACGTGAAGTTGTGGCCTGTGCATGGAAGAAGAACCCCAAACGTAAGACTTAGAATAACTTTAGCGTCACTTTGAATGTGTACTAACCAGCAGAGTAACCTACATCATTATGGGCACCGGCTTAACCTTTGGATTAAAATGGGCGGGGCGGCGAGTCTCTTCCATGGAATCGAATGAATTCTTGATTGGTCAAGTGCGATTGGACACACTGGGAATTGGTCTCCGGTGGATCAGCTCTCAGTTTATGCAACCAGCAACAAGTGATAAATCGCAATCATAATCCCCGTTAGATACACTCATCGGAAATCGTAAGAGGCAACACTCAGTGACACTCATAGGATGCTAAACAAGCAATCAACATAAATCATACTAGAGATCCTAAATAAAACAATGAATATAAACTGTAAGAGGCAAGCAACCAAGTTATAGGCAGGGGAGGGCTGCTCCGGTTTGCACCGGTTCAAGCGAACCGGTAGCTAATTTTATGGCCGGTTCAACGAACCGGCAAAATCCCACCCCTGGCAGGCTCTGCCCACCAAGAGTCCCCATGTGGCCTGTTTTGGGTGAAGGTAGGTGGAGGGCATGTACGGAGGTTTAGGGTGTGTGTGTGTGTGAAAAACTCGCTTTTCCAATGTTGTGCAATACAACTCTTGCTGCTGTTAAAACATGTAATATCAAAGAAACATTCCTCTTTATCATATATTTTTTTTCTGGTATTATGCCTAACGAAAGCAGTTCTGGCTTAAAATATATAGGCCGTCTTCACATTTATTTATTTTTGTTTCTAACCACATGTGCATTTTCAGCTCTTGACGATTCTACGGGCCGTGTTTCTCCATTTACGACAGATCGTTTAGCGGCCGTTCAAAGTTGCAACGGCACTAAAAGAAAAGGGACTTGTGACCCTTTTTCGGGAGCGGGGAGGATTCTACCGGTTCGGACTGGTTGAGATGAACCAGGATGTTAAGTTTTCATCTGGTTCGCTGAACCAGTATTTCGGTCAACTGATAAAATCATTCTCTGGGGTTTTTTTGAGTTGCCAACAGAAAGGGGGGAGCAGTGCAGCTGCTCGGGAACCGAAAGTGCATTCCATAAATGTTTTCAAAGATTGTAACTCTATCTGAAGGATGGAGATGAGTGCTGGCTTTCTCTCAGCTGCCTCTTGGTCTCCCACCTGGAAAAAGCAGCCAGGACTCACAGTTTGGAGTAATCTTCGCTTTACTTCCAGCAACTCAAACAATGCAACAGCGAGTAAGGATATTTCCAAATAAATCCACTGCCTCTCCGCACTTTAAATACCCTACTTCCGCCCCTCCCACTCATCTAAGCTGCCTAACATCCGATCCTTCATTATACTAAAACCCGCCTGTCTGCCGCTCCCTTCACCCGTGGGCTTACTATCCTTCCGTATTATCCCGTGATTGTGCCCAGATGACCCACCACCATGGCCGTTCTCCTCCGAACGTCAGCCACCGCTCATTTCTCCTTCAGTCCCAGATTCGGTAGCCCGCTGCAATCTCCCTGTCGCCTCCTGATGACATCATCCTAGTCTCTCCATAGGGGCAGCTGGGGCGGCTACAAGTTAAATCGCAGTTCCTCCCACTGCCCGACATCGTTGTTGGGCTCCAGCACCTGTTGCGGCGTGTCCGGAGCCCGACAGTAACTAGATGACCGAAGTTTCTTGCTGAGCAAAATTCTACTTTGAGAGCCTGATGGATGACTCTGGGCTAGGGAGGTGTCCCATTGGAGGATATGAATTACGATACACCCAGAGGGTGAAGGGAAAACCGGGGTCAAGGGGGACAATGACTCTGGGCTATGGAGGTGTCCCATTGGAGGATATGAATTACGATACACCCAGAGGGGTGAAGGGAAAACCGGGGTCAAGGGGGACAGTGAATGATGTGTCTCAGAGTCGGTTGCACCCAGGTTCGTGCTGGCAATGTTAAGTCCCAATAAATCCTTTTGAAGTTTTAGAAGTTTGGCTCCAGGATCATGATTTAATCGGGGGGAACTGCCGGAATCCTAACGATTTAAACCGACCGGCTGGCCCCATCCAGTGACCAAAATTCAGATGCTTGGCAACTGCCTCCTATTTACGACGGCCCTCACGTGATCCCCTTTTGCGGCCTTCTGACGAGCGAAGTCAATAGGGAAGCCAGATTCACATTCACGATGGCCTGATTCGTTTCACGAGGAAGATTGTAAACTAGGGCAGGCTCACACCCGCTGTCTCGCTTAACAACAGAAATTTGGGGCCAAGGTGTGTTCGTAAATCAAGGACTATGTACGCCATCCTGCAAGGCCACCGATGGTGGTCTTCAAAAAGCTGCCAGCCCCTGAAACCAAGAATGTTAATTGCAATTCTTCATCGGTCTGTATTTGACAGGGTTGTATATTATTTTTTAGGCCTGTGATCTATTTATTCATCTAATTATTTTTAGTAAGGTTGTTCTTACCCCCTAAACCTCTCTGTCCATAAAGGAGCCAACGGTGATTAATACAAGGCAGCCTATTGTTCTTTTGCACAGGAAGAACCTACTTTAAAAGGCAGGCTATAAATATTTTAAAGAAATCAATATATTTTCCTTTCGTTGTCATAAGTCTTTACTTGAAAATAGTTTCGGTTGAGATTGCACCATCACCGTAAATCCTATGAGCACCATAGCAACGTATTTTCACAGGCAGGCTCTATGCCAGCTTCAACCTGAGCACTTTACTGCCAGTGGCAGACTCTAAAATGCAGCAAAAAAAAAGAAAGGAAATTTTTTCCCTTGCAACTAAGTTTGGCCTATGGATTACTTTCCTTTTTGTCTGCCAGTTCCTGAGCGATTCCTTTCTTT
Organism: Pseudonaja textilis; assembly: GCF_049901715.1. Taxonomy (NCBI): domain Eukaryota; kingdom Metazoa; phylum Chordata; class Lepidosauria; order Squamata; family Elapidae; genus Pseudonaja; species Pseudonaja textilis. The sequence continues at coordinate 1,270,140 of NC_141996.1, read as the reverse complement.
CCTCTCTCCTTTTCTTAGGCGAAAAATGTGCAGATTATGCATTTCACGCTTGCTAAACCGCGGTGCAATTATCTTTTGAAATACCTGGGAAAGTTGCTAATATCAAATTGCTCACCTTTAAGCGTGCAGCACCTCAAAAAGGTAATATATACCTTGTTCCTGTGGCTCTAAAAAAAAAAAAAAGTGATTAAATTCATCTCCCTGCCTCGAGTGAGAATAATATCGACACAGTTTGGAAAGCCGCATTCTTGCTCTTGACATCCTAAGCCTGCAATTTTCAACGTTAATGGCGCCATTTGAATGGCTTGGATTTGATTTAAAATACGTTCTTTTTTAAAAAAAAAACAGGCTTTTGACTCCACCTCTTCCCGAAGCGAACATTGTTTTTCCAATTCTGCTTGGCTTAGTTTGCAGAGGAATTGCCCCCTTAGCCTTTAGCAATAAAAATAATAGCACCTCGTAAAACAACGTAAACATGATCCAATTGTGGATGGGATACCCAACATTCAGATGTTGCCAGAAATTAATGAGTTGTCCAAAACGGGGGTCGCCAACCTTTTGGACCTCAGGGACCACCGAAATCATCCTTTTAAACCCCGCGGACCTGAGAACCTGGGAAAATCCCCCCAAAAAATCTGCAGGAAAATCCCCCACCCCGTTTTCCTACCGATCGATCGTTCTTTATTTGGGATCGCGGGATACCGTCTCCAGCTCCGTTCTCAGGGGGAGAGAGAGAGAGAGGAGAGACTTTTGGCTTCATGCAAGGAAAGCAGCAGAAGCCGCAGAAGTCTTTCTTTCTCTCCCCCAAACTCCACCAGAAATGAGCCTCTTGGCGGAGGAGGCCTTGCAGGGTCCCAAAGACTCATTTCTGGTGGAGTTTTGGGGACAGAAAGAAAGACTTTTGCTGCTTTCCTTGCATGCAGCCAAAAGCAGAAGAAGGAAGAAGCAGGCAGAAGCAGCCCAGTGGCCAGGCCAGGCGCGTGGGGTGAGTGGGGCAAGTTCCCCCCTCCGCCCTTTGCCCCTTCCCCTCAATACCCCGTGCTGTGTACAATGCAAGCAATGCAAACCTTGTGTTCCCATGGTCCATGTGGGCAGCACAGCCTTTTGTTCCTGCAGAGCCTGGATTAATTGCTTTTGGGGGGGGGGGACATTTCTTTGCAGACCACCAACATTTTCTCACGGACCACCAACGGTCCCCAGCCCACCAGTTGGCGACCACTGGCCTAAAACATCTTTCCAATGACTACATACAGAATCGAGGGCCAACTTGGGGCTTCGAGGCAGTTCTCCGTGCTTCAGATATGCTACAAATTTATGCATTGGGTATTGTGAAATTTCCATCCATCCAGCAGCCTCCGTGGGCAAGTCACAGGTAAGAAGAAATGCGGTCCGACAAGCAGAGACAGAAATGGGTAGAACGGCGCAGGGTTTCTGAAAGACAAGGGGTTGTCTTGTTCTGTTTTACCAACAGAAAACAATATTTGTAGCTCGAGGTTGAACTGTGATGTCCTTGGTGCTCTCTGGTGGTTTTCTTGCAGTTAGTTAGCTACGGTTTTCTCCTTGTTAGTTCCTGGATTGGGGTGTTCTTTTCCGATTGATTTTTTTGTCTGGGGTTAATCCCTGCTTATCTGGGTGCTAGATTGTTGGAGAAGAAAATATTCTGGTCCAGCCTCATCACGGAACTGCCAAGAAGTAAGCAGCGTTTTCCTACTCACACCCAACCCAAGAAATATATAAAGAGAGTGCAAACCCCCCCTCCCTTCTGGTACTGATGATGTCCCCTAGTTGGGTCATGAAATGTCTGCAAGAAAACAACCCAGCTCAGAGAGCACCAAGGACCCCACAGTCGTTGTCATCTTCTTCTTCTCCTCCCCTGCCTCTGCCCTTCTATTAACTTCTTTTCTTCCTTTCTTTCTTCCTCCCGTGTCTCTATTTCTTCTTCTTCTTCTTCTTCTTCTTCTTCTTCTTCTTCTTCTTCTTCTTCTTCTTCTTCTTCTTCTTCTTCTTCTTCTTCTTCTTCTTCTCCTTCTCCTTCTCCTTCTCCTTCTCCTTCTCCTTCTTCCTCTCCTCCTCCTCCTCCTCCTCCTCCTTCTTCTTCCTCTTCCTCTTCTTCTTCCTCCTCCCTCATCTTCTTCTTCTTCTTCTTCTTCTTCTTCTTCTTCTTCTTCTTCTTCTTCTTCTTCTTCTTCTTCTTCTCCTCCTCCTCCTCCTCCTCCTCCTTCTTCCTCTTCCTCTTCTTCTTCTTCCTCCCTCATCTTTCACCTCTTCTTCTCCTTCTCTTTCTCCTTCTCCTTCTCCTTCTCCTTCTCCTTCTCCTTCTCCTCCTCCTCCTCCTCCTCCTCCTCCTCCTCCTCCTCCTCCTCCTCCTCCTCCTCCTGCTCTTGCTTTTCCTCCTCCTCCTCCTCCCCTTCATAAACCCCACTCCCTTCTAACACTGATGATGTTACATAGTTGGATCATGAAATGCCTGCAAGAAAACCAACAAGCTCAGAGAATACTAAGGACCCATAGTTTTCTGTCTCCCCCTCCTCCTCTTCCTCCTCCTCCTCTTCCTCCTCCTCTTCCTCCTCCTCCTCCTCCTCTTCCTCCTCCTCCTCCTCTCTGCAACCCCACCTCTCTTCTAGCTCTCGTGATATTATCTAGTTGGGTCACGAAACGCCTGCAACAAGACCACCAAGGACCCCGTTGTGCCATGTTCCAACACTATCGGAGGCTAAACTGTCACAAGGGCTATTAATGACCTCCAACTATCAGAAAAAGCACCCAATTCCTGGGATGCGCGGAGAGCCTCATTTCCCCGAAGCGTGTCCTGTTCCTGGATTTCTCAGCAGGTAAGAACATCTGTGCTGGTTCAGGCCTTGGTCCGTCTTCTGGAGGCTGGGGGCTTTGAGGGACTCCACCGGTCTGCTAATCCACTCCCGCGTGCTGGCTGGGGGATTCTGGGAGTTGAAGTCCGCGTGTCTTAAAGTTCTTGAGATGGCCAAACGCTCGCCTGTCTTAGCCATAAACATTTCGGCTGCTTTCCTTCTCCAGTCTTAAAAGCTTGGAGACACGAGATTTCCCTTCACAGAAGCTTTATAGATTCCTTTCCCCACCGGGCTCATCCTTAGACCTGTCTGCTTATTCCCACTTTAATCCTATTTCAAATCGTGTCCCTAGAGCAGTGTTTAAGGTAAGGGGCTGCCGTTTGCTTTAATCCCTCGGTAACCGTTGGGACCCAGCGAACTCTTTCCCGGTGCTTCAAGACGGGCGCATGTATTAGAGAAAAGTTTGATACTTTTGTGTAAGGGAAAAAAAAAACCCAAAGTATTTCATAGTGAAGTTCTCTAAGACCTTTTAGCTGGTTTGCTTCCTGACCCATGGATTTGTCTGTCTGCTGGTTTGTTCTTATTTGGTGATCTTGGTTTAGGATTTTATCCATTTTTGCATCTCTCGGGCTCAATTTGTTCGACACTTCTTCCCATAACAAGTCAGCTCAAATGCAGGATCTGTCTTAACGTCTTAGCGGTGAATGCCTCTTAGGCCCTCAGAAGAACAAACCTGACATCCCATCTGGTTGTTGCTAAAACAAGGTGTAAATCCTCCCTCGCGCATGAAACCCAGCGGCATCAATGTGCGAAACAGAAAGAAGTACAAGGGTTTGAACATGTGGGGTCGTTGATGGTCTCTGAGCTGGGCGGTTTCCTTGCAGATGTTTCATGACCCAATTAGGTAACATCATCAGTGCTAGAAGGGAGAAAGGTTTTCAAGGGAGGAGGAGGAGGAGGAGGAGGAGGAGCCCCTAGTGGCTAGGGTTTTGGTGCCATTGAAGTTGATGCTATGACCTGTGGCTTCCACGTGTTGGACTAGTGAGGAAGTGTGTTGCAGCTTTTTGACTGCATTTTTGTGTCCATCCAGGCGGGTACTTATTCTTCTATTGGTCTGTCCGATGTATGCAGCAGGGCATAATGCACAGGGGACTTCGTATATGCCTTGTTTTTCCAGGTCAATTTTATCTTTGGGGTTTCTTAGGATGGCTGCTATTTTTCTGTCTGTTTTGAAGGCAGTCTTGATGTGATGCCTGTGTAGTATCTTACTGATTTTGTCTGTAGTACCTCTTCTGTAGGGCAGGACAGCTGTTCCATAGGTCTGTTCATCTTCTAGGTCTCCATTATGTCTCAGTGTGTTTTTGCGGATCAAGCCGGTGATTTTGCTTTTGTGGAAGCCGATGGCTGTCGGTACTTTAGTCAGGGTGCATAGTTCAGTCTTTATGTGTGTCTTGTCTGCCAGGCGTTTGGTTCTGGCAATTAGTGTTTTGGCCACGGAGTTTATCTGTGCTGGGTGGTGGTGGGATTGGGCGTTGAGGTGGCGGTTGTTGTGTGTTTTCTTCTAGTATGTGGTGTGTCCTAGTGTGCCATCTGTTTTTTTGTAGATTAGTACATCTAGGAATGGTAGTTGTTTGTTTGCTTCTGTTTCCATGGTGAACTTGATTTTGGGGTGTGTGTTGTTTAGGTGGGTTAGGAAATTGTTTGGGTTTTCTTTTCCATGTCGCCAAGACTAGATTTAAGAACAGTTTTTATCCAAGTGCAGTTTTGAGTTTGAATGCAGGGTCATAAGATTTTTGTGGAATTTAATGGCTGAGAGTAATGGGGTATTTACATTTTTAAATTGTATAGAGATTATTGTATGGTTTGTTGTGTCCAGTTTTATTTTTCTTTCAATGGTGTTGTCCAGTTTTACTTGTGGAAGAGCACCTCATTTCGTTGCACCCGCTTGCGAGTGTAATGACAAATAAATTCTTATGTCTTATGTCTTAAATCACGAATGTGTCATCGATGTATCTTAACCATAGTTTGGGTTTGTGGGTGGCATTAGCACCTAGCCACTATAGAAAACCCCAGCCACAGAATCATCAGAGAAGCCATAGAGATTGAAAAAAGACCTGAAAGCTTGAATAGAAGAGATGACTCCACCAGACTGTCAATCATTTGGAAGCCTGCACTCACAAACAAAAAAAATCTCCACACCACAAGCCGGGCAAACACCTGGCCACAAACAGACCTCCCCAGCTCAAACACACCCCAACCAGGCACCCAGGTGAAACCTAGTTACCTAATAAATGATAGCCGTCCATTTACTCGGAGCCAAGCCGCACTAAAAGCCTTCAATACAGGAAACACAATGTTGCCCGCCAATCAAGACAAAAAAAAGCCATACGGTGATTTTTTGGGGGAAGTGCCACATCTGCCACGAACAACTGAAACATCTCTTCTCGCTGCTCCTGTCGAGAAGGAAGCTGTGATTTATTTATTTTTTCCCCTTTGGCAAATGACGAAGTTGGCACGGAGACATTTTCACATTTTTTTTTCCCCTGGCACAGGGCAAACAGATCTCCTAGCAGATGGTTGGCATTTTAAAAGCCACATTTTTCAGGGTGATCTTTTTACTATCTAAACTCGAGCCATCGCATACTCGGCCACCTGGGTTTTTATTTTATTTCACCGGATGTTTGAATTTTGCTGAATTGTTAGGTGGATAATCCCATCTTTTATTCAGCTTGGCTGGCTGGGGGATTCTGGGCATTGAAATCGACAGATCTTCCAGTTGTCAAGGCTGAGGAGCATCGGTTTAGGCTGAGAATGGAGCTGGACCTGTGTTGGCCATTCTTCCCAGAAGCCAAGGAATCAGAAGAAGATGACCACCAAGAGGCCCAAGCTGGTGGCCACGCCAGGGGTCTGGTGTGGATTTTTTCCATTGTTGTTCTTCCCATTTTCCCATTCTTCCTTCTTCGGCTTCTCCATAGCCCAGGATGTGTTCCATGGGAATGGAGTAAAATAACCTTGGGCTGGTTCCTTTCCAAGCTACACCATCTCAAGATCTTTGGATTGCGGTGGTGGTGGCCATGCCAGAGAGGCCCGATGTGAGTTTATTCTCACTGTTTTCCTCTCCTTCCATCCTCAACTGCTCCATGACGCAAGAAGTGATCCATAAGACGGGGCAAATAATCATTGGGGAAGGCTGGAGCCAATCTTTGGGTGGTGCACCATCTCAAGATCTTTGTGTTTAGGATGGTGGCCACGCTGGAGATCTGACACGAATTTAGGTATGTTTGCTGTTTTCCCTTTCCTCCGTCATCAGTTGCTCCAAGGCTCATGGTGTAATCCATAAAATGGGTCAATTAATCTTGGGGGAAGGTTGGAACCAACCTGTCCTGCCCCTGTCAGAGTCTGAATCTGAGGAAGAAGATGAACAGCTGACAGGGAGTGGGAGTGTGGCTGTGGAGGGGAAATGGGGAAGGGCAAAGTCCGGATGGGCAGAGCAGGGAACAGGTAGAACAAGGGAGAGGAAGACCCAGGCCCACCCTCTCTTCATCCTAGCGCACGCAGGGAGGAACGGAGAAGGGAGCAACGTGGGTTGCCTGGCTTACAGGGGAGGTAAGGGCCCTGATCCCCTTCATGAGCCACAGTTGGGAAGAGAGTTTAAAAGAGATGCAGGCTGAGTGCTGTGTCTCTCCCAACAGTGTTTTATTTCCGTGCCTTCATGTCTGGAATTCCTTCTGCCCTGCCAGACTAATTAACTCATTTTGCCTTGCTTGGACTTATAGTTACAGTTTTTGTTGATCACATTTTAGACTTGGTTCTCTGCAGAAAAAGGCTGTTCCTGGGAGAGTTTTTCGTAAACTCCCCAGGACACTGTGGGCAAAGTTGGAGCTACTAAAGGGACTCCTTTTGTGTGGCCTTTGTGCCACATCCCTTTGGGTCAACACACAACCTTTTGGAAGTGCGCCATCTCAAGAACTTTGAGTTAAGGATAACAACGACCATGATGGAGAAGTTTGATGTGAATTTATTCTTCTTTTTCGCCCTCCTTCCTTTCTTAGCTGCTCCATGGCCCAGGATGTGATCCATAAAATGGGCCAAATAATCCTTGGGGAAGGTTAGGGTTAGCAATACCTGACTCTGTTGTTACACCCTCTAACCCCCCCCACTCCTTTAACCTCAAACTAGCCACTATTGACCTCACCCCATTCCTAAGACGTCTGTAAGGGGCCGTGCATAAGTGCACCCTGGTGCCTACCGTCCCTGTCCTAGTGTCCCCATTGATTCGTCCCTATTTCCTGTATTCATACTCCTGTTTATACATATACCTATTACCTTGTAAATGATTGACAAATCAAATAAATAAAAAATAAAAGAAGGAAGGGGAGAGGAAGGAGAACAGGGAAGGGGAAGGAAGGAAGGAGAGAAAAGAAGGGAGGGAGTGGGAGGAAGGAAGGAAAGAAGGAAGGAAGGAGGGAAAAAAATGGAGGGAGGAGAGAGGAAGGAAGGAAGGAAGGAAGGAAGGAAGGAAGGAAGGAAGGAAGGGAAGGGAAGGGAAGGGAAGGAAAGGAAAGGAAAGGAAAGGAAAGGAAAGGAAAGGAAAGGAAAGGAAAGGAAAGGAAAGGAAAGGAAAGGAAAGGAAAGGAGGGAATTCCCATTCCTAAGAGGTCCGTAAGGGGCGTGCAGACGTGCACCATGGTGCCTCCTATCCCTGTCCTATTGTCCCCATTAATTCGTACCTATTTCCTGTATTCTTACTCATGCTTGTACTTATACCGATCGTCTTGCAAGCGATGGACAAATCAAATAAATAAAATTTAAAAAGACCGGATCCATCCATCCAACCCTTCCGAGATCCAACCCTCTCCAGTTCTGAGGAGGAGAAGAACGAAGAACTCAAAGCGTGCGACAAAAACAGGTCCCCCTCGATTCTCCCTCCGCCTCTCCCTCTTTCTCTGTGTCATAAAGTTTAAGCGCCGCATTTTCTCAGCGACTGCTCCAAGGTGTCTTCACAATCGCATTTTATTTTTATTTTTTTTTACTGTTTCCGTGTGGGAGAAGAACACAGAGGAGAGGCAGGTTTGAATCGCTGGTGTGGAATTACCTTGGAGACAGAAGTGGGAACCTTTGTCCTTTCCAAACACAATCAGCCATTCTCCAGCGTTATGAGAGGCGGCTTGAACCTCAACTCCTACGAGGAGCAAGGTTTACTCAGGCAACAATCTGCCATTGGCAACGCTCGTCGGAAGAGCCAAATCCACCGCTGGGACGGTGGGGGCCATGCCATGCTTTACGGAGAATTTCCATCGCTAAACGAGACGGTTGCGAAGTAAGCCATGCGGTTGTTACGTGAATCGTGTGGCTGTTAAATGAATCGCCTGGTCATTGAGCGAATCAGGCTTTCCTCATTCCCTTGGCCTGTCGGAAGCCGGCTGGGAAGATCACACGAACCGTCGTAAGCACAAATCAGGACTTTAAGTAGTTGTTGACTTAACAACCATTCGCTTAGGCGTTGTTCGAAGTTGAAGCGGCCCTGAAAAAAGAGACTTGCGGCCGTTTTTCACCGTTGCAACCTTTGTAGCGTCCCCACGTGAGCAAACATAAAGATGCTTGGCAAGTGACTCGTATTTATGACGGTTGCGGTGTCCTGGGGTCATGTGATTGCTGCCGTCATTTTCTTGCAGGCGTTTCATGATCCAACTAGGTAACATTATCAGTGCTAGAAGGGAGGGAGGTTTGCAGGGAGGAGGAGGAGAAGGAGGAGGGGGGCAAGGAGGAGGAGGAGGAAGAAGAAGAGGAAGAAAAGGAGGAGGAGGAGGACGCTGGAGTCCTCAATGCTCTCTGACCTGGGTGGTTTTCTTGCAGACGTTTCATGACCCAACTAGGGAACATCATCAGTGCTAGAAAGGAGTGGAATTGTGGAGAGGGAGGAGGAGGAGGAGGAGGAGGAGGAGGAGGAGGAGGAGGAGGAGGAGGAGGAGGAGGAGGAGGAGGAGGAGGGGGAGGAGGAGGACGGACGCACGACTATGGGTCCTTGGTGGCTTTCTTGCAGACGTTTCATGACCCAACAAGGTAACATCGTCAGTGCTAGAAAGGAGTGGAATTGTGGAGAGGAGGAGGAGGAGGAGGAGGAGGAGGAGGAGGAGGAGGAGGAGGAGGAGGAGGAGGAGGAGGAGGAGGAGGAGGAGGACGGACGACAACTATGGGTGGTTTTCTTGCAGACATTTCATGACCCAACAAGGTAACATCATCAGTGCTAGAAAGGAGTGGAATTGTGAGAGGAGGAGGAGGAGGAGGAGGAAGGGAGGAGGAGGAGGAGGAGGAGGGAGGAGGAGGAGGAGGAGGAGGTCTTGTGCTTTTGCAGACATTTCATGACCCAACAAGGTAACATCGGTGCTAGGAGTGGAATTGTGAAGAGAGGAGGAGGAGGAGGAGGAGGAGGAGGAGGAGGAGGAGGAGGAGGAGGACTATGTGTCCTGGTGGCTTTCTGCAGACATTTCTGACCCAACAAGGTAACATCCAGTGCTAGTCCTATGGGTCCTGGTGGTTTCTTGCAGACATTTCATGACCCAACAAGGTAACATCGCAGTGCTAGAAAGGAGTGGAATTGTGGAGAGAGAGGAGGAGGAGGAGGAGGAGGAGGAGGAGGAGGAGGAGGAGGAGGAGGAGGAGGAGGAGGAGGAGGAGAGGAGAACTATGGGTCCTTGGTGGTTTTCTTGCAGACGTTTCATGACCCAACTAGGGAACATCATCAGTGCTAGAAAGGATGGGGTTGGCATAGAGGAGGGGGAGGATGACGACTGTGGGGTCCTTGGTGCTCCCTGAGTTCGCTTGGTTGTTTGTTTTTGCAGACGTTTCATGACCCAAACTAGGTAACAACAGCCTTGATGATGTTACCTAGTTTGGAAACGAAACGTCTGCAAAGAAAACAAGCAAACTCCGAGAGTTACCAAGGAGCCCTCCTTTCAACCCCGAGCTTCAAATATTCCCCTTTGTTGGAATCTGACCACAGAACAAGAGGGGTGCCAGGCCCCGCACACTTTGGCTGGAAAACGGAGGCTGGGGAGCTTCCTGTCCCTCAAGCTTTGAGCAAGGGGGTTGAGCTGGATGGCCTCAAGTAGCCTTTCTTCACTCCGGAGCTCCCGGCATTATGCTGATAACTTTCAGTGCCGTTTCAGCATCCACGCATGTGTGTGTTTTCTCCTTTCAAGTTGCGAACGGTGTGGGTGGCACCTTGTCAATGGTTACACAATTGTGCATGAATCGGGGGTGGGTGGGGGAGAAGACGGGGAGGGGGGAGACGGGAAGGGGCGAGGGGGAAAAAGGCGCTGGAAAATAAGTTCTGCGAACAAAAACAGAAAGATTGGAGATCTTCAGCCTTGGAGAAAGGAAGACAGGCAAGAAGCGGGCTGCGACTGCACCCTCGGAAAGAAAGCGCTGAGGAAGAAAACCAAGATTTAAACCGTCTTTATTCCAGAAAGTGGGACACACCAAATCTTAAATTGAAGCTGCAGGAAAGCTCTTTCCAACGGAATGAAAAAAAAATGAATGAAAAAGCTCCCCAACGGAGGAGTGTGTTGCTATGGAGGAGGAAGGGGTCTCTCTCAGGAGGACCCCATGAGGAAAGTAGCGCCTGCTTTTATTGTCGTGCGAAAGTCGGAGAATCTTGCTTGTCCGATGGCGCGTTTCTTTCTCTTCACCTTTTCTGTGAATTAGGGAAGAAACTCTTGAAATGTTTTACTCGGGTGACGTTCTCAGCCAAGGGTCTTCCTTCTTCTATTTTCCCTACTACAACAACCCTGCGGGGTGAGTTGGACTCGGAGGGTGATTGGCCCAAAGTCACTAAACTAAGCTTTCGTGCCTAAGGTGGAACTAGAACTCACCGTCTCCTGGTGATTGGCCCAAAGTCACCCACCAAGCTTGCATCTTATGGCAGGACTAGAACTCACCGTCTCCTGGTGATTTGCCCAAAGTCACCCAGCTGCCTTTCATGCCTAAGGCAGGACTAGAACTCCCCGTCTCCTGGTGATTGGCCCAAAGTCACCCAGTTGGCTTTCATGCCTAAGGCGGGACTAGAACTCACCGTCTCCTGGTGATTGGCCCAAAGTCACCCAGTTGGCTTTCATGCCTAAGGCAGGACTAGAACTCACCGTCTCCTGGTGATTGGCCCAAAGTCACCCAGTTGGCTTTCATGCCTAAGGTAGAACTAGAACTCCCCGTCTCCTGGTAATTGGCCCCAAAGTCAGCCACCAAGCTTGCATCCTATGGCAGGACTAGAACTCACCGTCTCCTGGTGATTGGTGCAAAGTCACCCAGGTGAGACTAGAATCCCCCGATTTCTGGAGATTGGCCCAAAGTCACACAACTGGCCTTCGTGCCCAAGGCAGGACTAGAACTCACCGTCTCCTGGTTTCTAGACCAGCACTTTAACCACTACACCAAACTGTCTCTCCAGTTTGTTAGCAAATGCCCATCATCCTCTCCCTCCCACCCAGGCCTCCCGCCACCAATCGCGCTTGTGAATGCAGACGGGGGGAAGCTTCCTGCCCCAAGCCTTCCGTTTGGTTATTTATTGAACCATAATTTTTATTATTTTCTATGTGCTGCATCGGGTGGGACCATCGATTCTCCCAGAAGACGGATAGTCCTGTCAGAAAATAATCAATATATATATATATATATATATATATATATATATATATATATATATATATATATATATATATATATATATATATCTCTCGAGCCTAGCAACTGCCTTGTGTCAAACATCAGCCTGAGTGACTGGAAGAGCTGGCGTATTTATTTATTTGCGACTATCAGGTAACCCTGATTTTCAATCCCTGCCATTTGTGTCTGGCCAAATGACCGGCTTTTTAGAGGCCTCATAGAATAATCCAGACAGGAAATATTTTATAAAACCAAGCCTGCCCCTGCCACGTTCAGCATCCTTCGAGCATTAAAAGCTGATTTGCTAATACAAGCTGACAAAAAGTGATAAAGAACCCATTGGATTCTGGTCTTTAAAAGGATAGGATAGGATAGGATAGGATAGGATAGGATAGGATAGGATAGGATAGGATAGGATAGGATAGGATAGGTTAGGATAGGATAGGATAGGATAGGATACAAATATAGAATAGAATAGAATGGAATGGAATGGAATGGAATGGAATGGAATAGAGTAGAGTAGAATAGAATATAGAATAGAATAGAATATAGAATAGAATAGAATAGAATAGAAATATGAATAGAATAGAATAGAATAGAATAGAATAGAATAGAATAGAAATATGAATAGAATAGAATAGAATAGAAATAGAATAGAATAGAATAGAATAGAATACAAATATGGAATAGAATAGAATAGATAATAGGATAGAATAGGATAGAATACAAATATGGATAGAATAGGATAGGATAGGATACAAATATAGAATAGAATAAAATAGAATAGAATAGAATAGAATAGAATAGAATGGAATGGAATGGAATGGAATGGAATGGAATGGAATGAAGTGGAGTGGAGTGGAGTGGAGTGGAGTGGAGGAGTGGAGTGGGTGGAGTGGAGTAGAGTAGAGTAGAGTAGAGTAGAATCGAAATATGGAATAGAATAGAATAGAATAGATAATAGAACAAAGAATAGAATAGAATACAAATATGGAATAGGATAGGATAGGATAGGATAGGATAGGATAGGATAGGATAGGATAGATAATAGAACAAAGAATAGAATAGAATACAGATAATAGAACAAAGAATAGAATAGAATACAAATATGGAACAGAATAGAATAGAATAGAATAGAATAGAATAGAATAGAATAGAATAGAATAGAATAGAAATAGAAACAATTCTTTATTGGCCAAGTGTGTTTATTGGACACACAAGGAATTTGTCTTTGGTGCAAAGGCTCTCAGTGTCCATAAAAGGAAAGATACTTTCTCCAAGAGTCGAGAATCATCAGGTGCAACACTTAATGATACTCACAGGGTACAAAAAGCAATCAAAACCTACTAGGAAACAGTCAATAAATATATATTTTTTTAAAAAAATAAAAAAATAAGGGGAAATTTCCCGATAGTGAGCACAATTAACCTGTGGAAGAGCTTGCCCCTTGACCTTGTGGCTGCTCCATCACTGGAGGTTTTTAAGAAGAGACCAGACAACCATTGGGATAGACTCTTCTGTTCAAACAGGGGGTTGGACTAGAGGACCTCCAAGGCCCCTTCCAACTCTGTTGTTCTGTTCACGCCGGCGGTGAGAACGTGAGATTTGTATTCATGGGGTTTTACTTCTGTAAGGTCGCGGTAAGTCTGGCAGCCGTATCACTGTTCTTCGTGAGTAAAATTTCTCTAATCCCCGTGGAAAAGCATCTCCGAGACCCGCCGTCTCCACCACCCCATCAGGGGAAGGTAAGAAGAACCACCCATCACCTTTGACCTCATAAATGGTTGCGTTGGGATTTTTAGAGATGAGCTCATCCAGGCTTCCCTCTTCGGGTGCTAATTCAGGGTTCCAAGGTTGAAATCCAGGACACCTAGAGGACATCAAGAAGGCTACCTTGGCATCTTGGATCTGCCTTCTTTTCATGAAAAGAAGGACTATGGGGCACGCGACGGCGGCCTTCCAATATTTGAGGGGCTGCCAGACAAAAGAGGAAGGGGTCAATCTATTCTCCAAAGCCCCTGAAGAGGCAGGACAATCAAGCAACGAATGGAAACTGATCAAGGAGTAGAAGCAACTTGGAACTAAGGAGAAATTTCCTGATAGTTAAAACAATCAACCAGTGGAACTGCTTGCCACCAGAAGTCGTGGCTGCGCCAACACTGGAGGGTTTTTAAGAAAAGACTGGATCATCCTTGGTCAGAAATGGTGTAGGGTCTCTTGCTTGGGGGGGGTTGGACTAGATGACCTCCAAGGTCCCTTCCAGCCCTAATAAGCTATGTCCTAAGACCTCCGTACATGTTAATGGCTCAACTGGGGAAGGAAGCACTGATTGATCCACTCTTCTAGGTTAACCCTGCCTATGTCTTAAGACTGAACCCCAAAAATGAAGCCCTGGGGGAGAACCTACACCCCCAAAAGCCACCCCATTAAAGCCTTGTGTTGATCCTGGCTTGCATTCGGATCCTTGGACCCTCAGCCACTGGCAATCCCCCTTCTTCCTTCTATTTCATTTCAACGGCTCGGCGTTGTTAATTTTCTCCCGTTTTCTGTTCCCTTTGATCTCCTTTCGTGCCCTAATTTCTCTGGAAAGTTCCAGCCGAGATGACACATACATACTCACACGCACACACGCACACACACACACACACCTTGGCCAACGTAAGGCTATTTTTTTTTCCCTTCCTTTTCTATCCAATGGGAAATCGTTGGAGCAATTAGTGTGTAAAGTTACACTGGAGCGAATTGATTGGTCTGAGGATCAATGAAGCCAGAAGCCAGGGACTGGCGCAGGGCAAGGCGCTTATTTAATTTGGCAATTAAGAGGCAGGAGAAAACGATACAGGCGGCATTCGCATTAGGGCCTTTTCTCTGGAGAATCCGAGCTCGGCGGGGACTTCACCCTGTTATGGAATTAACCTCTTTTCCGGGGGGTGGAGACAAGGCGGGGGAGTCATCAACTCCTCAAAGCCCCCGGAGGCCTGGGTTCCAAACCCTCAGTCACAAAGCTTTACGTTTTTATTTTATTTTATTACGTTTGGACTGTGTCTCCCCTACAAGGTGACTCTTACGGGGGATATACATCTGTACCTGCTGCCAAAAAAAAAAGAACAAAAATAAGTCATTTGATGATTAACCAACTGGAAGTCTCATGTAGAATAGAGTAGAATATAAAATATAGAATAGGGAACATAAATGGAATGGAACGGAACGGAACAGAACACAATAGAATAGAAATATGGAATAGGATAGAATAGAATAGAATAGAATAGAATAGAATAGAATAGAATAGAATAGAATAGAATAGAATAGAATAGAATAGAATAGAATAGAATAGAATAGAATAGAATCAGGAACAGAACAGAATAGAATAGAATAGAATAGAATAGAATAGAATAGAATAGAATAGAATAGAATAGAATAGAATAGAATAGAATAGAATAGAATAGAATCAGGAATAGAATAGAATAAGGAACAGAATAGAATAGAAATATAGAATAGAATAGAATAGAATAGAATAGAATAGAATAGAATAGAATAGAATAGAATAGAACAGAACAGAATAGAATAGAATAGAATCAGGAACAGAACAGAACAGAACAGAACAGAACAGAACAGAACAGAATAGAATAGAATAGAATAGAATAGAATAGAATAGAATAGAATAGAATCAGGAATAGAATAGAATAGAATAAGGAACAGAATAGAATAGAAATATAGAATAGAATAGAATCAGGAATAGAATGGAATGGAATGGAATGGAATAGAGTAGAATAGAACAGAATCAGGAACAGAATAGAATAGAAATATAGAATAGAATAGAATAGGAGAGAATAGAATAGAATAGAATCGGGAATAGAATAGAATCAGGAATAGAATAGAATAGAATGGAATGGAATGGAATGGAATGGAATAGAATGGAATAGAATAGAATAGAATAGAATAGAATAGAATAGAATAGAATAGAATAGAATAGAATAGAATCAGGAACAGAACAGAACAGAACAGAACAGAATAGAATAGAATAGAATAGAATAGAATAGAATAGAATAGAATAGAATCAGGAATAGAATAGAATAAGGAACAGAATAGAATAGAAATATAGAATAGAATAGAATCAGGAATAGAATGGAATGGAATGGAATGGAATAGAGTAGAATAGAACAGAATCAGGAACAGAATAGAATAGAAATATAGAATAGAATAGAATAGAATAGAATAGAATAGAATAGAATAGAATAGAATAGAATAGAATAGAATAGAATAGAATAGAATAGAATAGAATCAGGAATAGAATAGAATGGAATGGAATGGAATGGAATGGAATGGAAGAGAAGAGAAGAGAAGAGAAGAGAAGAGAATAACAGAATCGGAAGGGACCCTGGAGGTCTTCTAGTCCAACCCCCTGCCTAGTCAGGAAACCCTACTACCCCACTTCAGACAAAGGGCTATCCAAGCTCTTCTTCTAAAGCTCCAGTGGTGGAGCATCCACACCTTCTGGAGGCAACTTCTGTTCCACGGATTAATTGTTCTGTCAAGAAATTCCTCCTTAGTTCTAAGTTGCTTCTCTCCTTGATTAGTTTCCATAGAGACCATTAGATGACTGATTTAGTAACCGTTCAGAGTTGCAACGGCAGTGACACTGGCTGACGTTAAAAAGGATGCAGAAAGGTGATGTTAAAAAGTATTCTCCCTTTTAATTACTGCCTTGCTTTAGAAGCAGGGATCCTGCTCCCAGTTGGGATTGTATGTCACGGAAGTCTCCGCAGGGTCGTTGTACTAAGGGATGGCTGGGTCCGATGCCGTTTGAGGGGAATAACGCCATCCGGATGGTTTGTATTTTTCCAGGTCTGAGAACGGAAAAATCTTTCATCCTCTGCACGCCGCCGTTCCGTCGATTGAGTTGCGTTTTGCATGTGTTTGGAAGGATAGATAAATTCGGGGCGAGATAATAAAAATTAGTTTAGTTTTGCAATGAAATGCAAACGGATCTACTGTACGACAAATGAACAACCAATTCCCCTTTGGGAAATTTTTTTTTTTTTTGCAAAAACCATGTTGGGTTGATTGATGGTCTTCCAAGAGGTGTGTTCAAAAGTGGTTCTCAACCGTGAGAACTTGAAGAGGTGTGGACTTCAACTCCCAGAATTCCCCCAGCAGCCAGCATGTCCAACCACCTCTTCAAGTTCTCACAGTTGCGAGATGTTCTGTTAGGCAAAACGGTACGGCAAGATTCCCACGCTTGAAGACGGTTGCATCAGCAAGCACCGTTTCCCCGAAAATACAACCTACCCTGAAAGTAAGTCCTAGCTTGATTTTTCCATGTGTGCCCAATATAAGCCCTACTCCTAAAATAAGCCCTAAGTAAGATCCCGCCCATTCCAGAGTGGAGGAGTAAAAATTAAGCTAGGGTGGAGATGCAGGGAGGGTAGAGCTGCCCTACTACTTACCTTTGGACAGGTGTAGCCAGGCCTCGCGCACCCCGACACCTGCCTGGCCGGCCCATTTCTTCTGCAGCCAGCAAGGCAGGCCAGGCTTTCCTGAAGGCCTCTGGAGCTGAGAACAAAGCTCAGGATCGATCCAGAGGTCTGTTATATCGCTTGCAGAGGCCTTCAGGGAAGTCTTGCCGGCTGCAGAAGAAGATCCTGAAGGCCTCTGACAGCGAAAAGGAGGCCGGGGGTGAGGCATGCAAGTGAGGTTAGTCAGTAGATGAACTTCCCCTGAAAATAAGACCCGGTGCCTTTTTTTGGATGGTAAAATAATATATAAAACGGGGTCTTATTTTCAGGGAAACAGGATATTACTCCTGCTTTACAAACTGTACGAAGTGGACAGATTCCCAGAACCCAGGGACGGAAAAGGCTGGAATTCAGTAACCGTCTTCATCTCTAATGCACGCTGGAAAATCCTCTGCCAAATGATGTCTCTGGGCCACCATTTAATTGCCTCTGCCCGGCCATAAATCTCTTGGACCAATCACCTGCCAAGATGCTGACACGTCCAGCCACGCTGGAGAGATCCCACCGACCAATTCTGGAAGGAATTCAAGGTTCTTTGTCCTGCGTCCCATGTCCCAGTAACCTTGCATAAATATGCTTGATTTCTTCTCTCTCTCTCTCTCTCTCTCTTCCTCCCTCTTTCTCTTTCTCCTCTTTGTCACTCTCTCCACTCTGTTTCCCTATCTCTCTCTTTCACTCTCTCTCTTTCTTTTTCTTTTCCTCTCTCTTCCTCCCCTTCTCTTTCTCACTCACTCCAATCTTTCTTTTTCCTTGTCTCTTTCTTTCAATCTCTCGCTCAGTCTCTCTTCCTCTTCCTCTCTCTTTCTCCTTTTTGTCACTCTCTCCACCCTATTTCCATCTCTCTCTTTCACTCTCTTTCTCTTCCTTTCTTTTCCTCCCCTTCTCTTTCTCCTTGTCTCTTTCTTTCAATCTCTCGCTCAGTCTCTCTTCCTCTTCCTCTCTCTTTCTCCTTTTTGTCACTCTCTCCACCCCATTTCCATCTCTCTCTTTCACTCTCTCTTTCTCTTCCTCTCTTTTCCTACCCTTCTCTTTCTCACTTACTCTGCTCTTTCTTTTTCCTTGTCTCTTTCTTTCAATCTCTCTCACTCTGTTATTTTTCTTTTTCTCTTCCTCTTCCTCCCCGCCCCTTATTTTTCTTACTCACTTCCCTCTTTATTTCCCCATCTCTATTTCCCTCTCACTCTCTTTCTCTCTGTCTCTCTTTTTCTCTTCCTCTTGCTTTCTCTCCCTTTTTTCTCTTTCTCACTCACTCCTGCCTTTATTTTGTCTCTTTCACACTCTCTCTCTCTTTCTCCGTCTTTCTTTTTCCTTCCTCTTTCCATCTCTCCCTTTTTTCTCTTTCTCACTCACTCCCATCTTTACTTTCCTCTCTTTCTCTCTTTCTTTTTCTCTTCCTCTCTCTTTCTTCCTCCCCTATTTCTCTTTCTCACTTCCTTCTTTCTGTTTCCTGTTTCTCTCTTTCACTTCGTTTCTCTCTCTCTCTTTCTTCCTCTTTCTTCTCTCCCTTCCTTTCTTTCTCACTCACTCTCATCTTTATTGCCCTGTCTCTCTCTCTCTCTCTCTCTCTCTCTCTTTCATTCTCTCTCTCTCTCTTCCTTTTTCTCTTCTCTCTTATGAAAGGTCTTCAAGAAAACAGCCAGAGCACCAAGGGGCCCACAGTTCGAATCCTGAACTCCAGAGATTCCCTTCTGTTGGAGGAGAAGCCACTCTGGGCTTCTGGGACTGAAGGCAGGACAAGAAGCAACAGGTGGAAATTAATCGAGGAGAGGAACAACTTGGAACTAAAGAGAAATTCCCTAAAAGCGAGAGCAATTAACCAGTGGAACTGCTTGCCACCAGAAGTTGCGGAAGCCCCAACACTGGAGGTTTTTAAGAAGAGCCATTGGTCTGGAATGATATAGGTTTCCTGCCTGAGCAGGGGGTTGGACTAGAAGACCTCCAAGGTCCCTTCCAAACTCCGTGATTCTATTCTGTCCTTTCTCTGTTGGCTCCTGGCCTGCAGAGTGTCGCCCCCAACTGCTGCATTCGGGCGTAAAGGCGGGAGTTGGTTGGGACAGCGAATCTTTTTCTTTCTCGTCCGCTTCCGCTCTCAAGTCAGGGAACTCCGAACGTGGCCACTTGGAGACCGGTGGACTTCAGCTCCCAGAATTCCCCAGCCATGGGCAACTCTGGGAGGAGGTGGCTGACTGGGGAATTCTGGGAGCTGAAGTCCACTGGTCTTCAAGTGGCCACGTTCGAGACACACACACACACACACACACACACACACACACGGTCTGGGTACAACCCAGTTGGGGCGGGGGGGACATCAGAAGAGAACCAGAAGGTTCCGAAACGGTTCTGCTCCTGCTAGCCGGTCTAAGAATCCCGATCCCAACATGGCGGAGGTTTCTTTGCTTGCTGTCTCGGGGGTGGAAGGAAGGCTAGTTAGATCCCAGGGCACGTGCCTCGCCCGTCAATTAGAGGAAGGCACTTGGTGGCTCCGGATTGCAAGCGGCCTCCGGAAGCCTTTTGTCCTTGTGGCCTAATTACGTGGCGGGGAGGAATCAGCCACGCGGCCAAGCTCCTCTCCCTGTCTCTCTCTCCTCTTTCTCTCTCACTCTCTCTCTCTCTCTCTCTCTCTTCTCTCTCCCTCTCTCTCTCTCTCTCTCTCCCTCTTTCTCTCTCTCTCTCTCTCTCTCTTTCTGTCCCTCTCCCTCTTTCTCTCTCTCACTCTCTCTCTCTCTCTCTCTCCCCTCTCTCTCTCTCTCTCCCTCTCTCTCTTTCTCTCTCTCTCTCTCCCTCTTTCTCTCTCTCCTCTTTCTCTCTCTCTCTCTCTCTCTCTTTCCGGGAAGTCGATGATCCCACCGCTCCTCCCCAAAGAACCAGGCCAGCCTGGGATCTAGATTCAGAAATACACACGGTGGTGACACAGCCCATCTCCAGCACAGAGGAGGCATTCAGACGGGTTGGTTTGGACCTTTTCTGGAGAACCGGTAGCGGAAATGTTGAGTAGTTTGGAGAACCAGCCAATGCAACCTCTGACTGGCCCCGCCAACCCCACCTCTTCTCCGCCTCCCATGGAGTCCCAGCTGATGGGCTGGGTCTCCTTTGGTTGCCCTGCCCAGGAGAACGGAGCTGGAAAGCAGGTTAGTGGGGTGGGGAGGGAAGGGGGGATTTTGCAGTATATCCTTCCCCTGCCACGCCCACCAAGCCACGCCCCCACAGAACTGATAGTTTTAAAAAAATGGAATCCCACCACTGCTCCGGGAGCACACAAAACATAGCAGTGAGGAGAACTCAGGGTCTGCTGCAGACCAGGAAGTCCTTGCAGGACCGAACCTTTTGCCTCAGGCGGCTGGGGGATTTTGGGAGATGTAGTCCATCCTCTGAAATTGGTCATGGTTCAAAAACACCACTCCAGAGAGCATTTTCCCTCAGTCTACCACTCCCAAAATTCCCTAGACAGCATCATTTGGGGACTTCTGCTCCCAGAATTCCCCAGGTGGCACGATCCATTCTACTCTTTATTCTACTCTATTGTCTCCTCCTCCTCCTCATCTTTGTCCCTAAGAGAGCGAAGGGTCCCAGTTAAAAAGTGGGCTTCCTTTTGGGACATGATTCCTCGAAGACAGACTGTTTTCCCCCATTTAGTGGGTCATAAACCCGGCTATAGGAAAAGACATTCTGTGTGCAAGAAAGGAAAAAAAAAGATCAGCTCTTTAACACAAACATTATTGCTGGGTTTTTTTTTTTAAAAAAAGACTTCGTTTGGCTCCATTCGGGCCCAAGAGCGCTATTTCTTACATATTTTTTAAGGCCTGTTGTAAGTAAAAGGCTTAATTAAAAACCGCTTTTTAAAAAGAGGTGCGGATTTGAAAACAGGCATGAAAAGATAGGCGGGTGAGCGTGGGCGCCCTCCTCGCGAGGCCGTCTGCGCAACGGCAGGTCAGAAGGTGGCTGAGATGTCAATCACTTGGTTGATTGAAGGGTCATTGTTTTCTGGCCAAAATTTCCCAGAAATCCATGCTTTTCCGCTCTCCCCCTCTCGCCTATTGAGCTGTCGTGCCCGGCGGTTGGAGTTTGACTCCGAGGGGGAGGAGGAACAGCCGACAGGGAGTGGGAGTGGGGCTCCGGTGGCGGTGGAGGAAACTGGGGAAGGGCACAGACCGGGTGGGCATTTCAGAGGAAAACCCAGGCCCATCCCTTCTGCATCCTAGGGCACGCAAGGAGGAGCAGATAAGGGGAAAAATGTGAATGGTGTGGTCTGCGGGGAAGGAAGGGGCCCTGATCCCCTTCATGGGCTGCAGCTGGAAAGACTGTTTAAACGGGCAAACTGCACAGGGCAAAGTTGCTGGAAGCAAAGCATGAAATTATTCTTGTTGGAGCTTATCTGTGTTTTGGCTTCCTCCCAACTAGGCCGGCTGCGTTATCTGGTAGAAGTCTGCAATTACTCATCCTTGCCTGCCGTAATAAATCCTTCAGTGTGGTTTGTGTTGGGTTTTTTTTTTAAATTTCGAATTAACTTTACTTTGGGTGCGGACTGCATTGATTCCCTCTGTAAACTGTTTTCTTTAAGTGTTTGAGCTGCAGCCGAGGATCATTGGACATTGGGACCAAGTTGGAGGCATTAAAGGGACTTTATTCTCTTTCTTGGACTTGGTTATTTTTGTGTCACGCCCCTTTGGGTCATCACATGAGCTAGGTTGGACTACCTCTCCCATGGTCCCCAGCCAACGTAAGCCACTGTTCTTCCACCATGATGTGAGCTGTGGACCAACACAGGAAGGCATCTGAAGTTAGTCCTCTGCTTATGACCATAACGGGGACACGGATTTCCATTAATAAGCAGAGTGGTTGTTCAAGGAGCCATTGTCCAATTTTATGACCTTTTCTTCCGCCAGAGTTGTTAAGCAAAACGCTGCCATTCTTAAGTGAATCATCTGGTCATTAAGCGAATCCAGCTTCCTCCCTCCCATTGACTCTGGCTTGCCAGAAGCCAACTGGGAAGGTTGGAAAAAGTGAACACATGACACAAGACGCTATAACCATAGTACATAACTGCCAGTTGCCAAGCGCCTAAATTTTGATCATGTCACTGTGGGGACGCTGAGATGGTCATAAGTATGAGGACTGGTCATCGGTGATTTTTTTTTTGAGGCAACTGGACTTTCTGGTTTTTCTTTGAAGAGGTTTCTCTTCTCCTCCCAGAAGCTTCTTCGGCTCTGACTGGACGGTGGGGAAGGGAAGGATTGATACTCCTTGCAAGCAGCTGGTCATTTGCATCCTTGAGGCCACCTGGAGGTTTGTCTGTGTCCTCTCAGGGTCACCTGAAGATTGCAAATGGTTCCTGTAGTCTGCAATTTTTTCCCCTCTGGAAATCCGTTCATACTCCTTCCCAAAAACAAGGAAGTCCGGTTGCTTCTTGGAAAAAAAAAAAAAAAAAAACACCTTTGACCTGGAGGACTGAGAATTACAGGCTTTTAGCTACGTAATTTGGGACGAACATCCTTGGAACAGTGTGGGAGTCGGAATGGATTCCCAGAGGGAAAATTGCAGACTCCAGGAACCATTTGCACCCCTCGGGTGATCCTGAGAGGACACAGATAAACCTCCAAGTGGCCTCAGCGACCCCCTGAAAAGGATGCAAAGGCCCAGTTCTGTCTGCAAGGAGTGTAAATCCTTCCATCCTCCACCATCCAGTCAGAGCTGATGAAAACATCTTCGAAGAAAAGGCCAGGAAGTCCAGGCGCCTCCTGGAAAATGCACCTTGGGACCCTCTTAAGGTAATTTGGGTAATTCTGGAAGAAAACCAGAGGATGCCCTTCCGTTGCCGCCAAGAAAGAAATCCACTACCTTGGGTGTCCGCGCTAAATTTAATTTATTTCTAATTCTTCTGGCACAGAAAAAAAAAAAATCTCATTTGCAGAATGGCCTCCGAAATACTCAGGAGAGTAAAATGCCATCTAGAAAAACTCAGGAGAATCCCAAAAGTGGTTCCTACCCAGGCGGCAAAACAAGGAGGGGGAAATTTTTGAAAAAGGAAAAAGAGCAAAGCTTTTGTCAGGACTCCAACAAATCCACCCCCCATTCAAATCTTAAGTCTCTAACCGCATCTCTCAGAGTAAAAAAAAAAAAGATTTATTTATTCGGAGTGGCCATGTCGGCGTTAGCTGGGTGCAGCCGACTCTAAGACCCATCATTCATTTCCCCCTTGACCCTAGTCTTCCCCCCACCCCACCCCCTGGATGTATATTCTCCAATGGGACACATCCATAGCCAAAAGTCATCCATCAAGCTCTCCAGTAATAATCTTGTGTGCCAACAGCTTTGGCTGCCAAGGCGATTATCTGAGGCATTTAAGGAATGCACTGCTTTCCCACCTCCCTATTTTTTTTTTTAGTTGACATTCAGCTCCCCTCACTTCTTGAAGGTGACCTGCACAACACAAAAAGAACACAAATTTATTGCAGGTATAGAACTTAGGGTTGCGGGGGGGGGGGGAACAACCCAGGTTCGATTGGGTTTTCTGCATGGAACCTCATCACAAGGTTTGGGCATTCCTACTCTTTCCCCAAGATGCCTCTGATAAGGGGTAGCCTTCCACTGGATTAAATTAATCAAATTAACAGCTATTTCCTTTTTGTGCACATTTCAGGGCACCCCCTCCATCAGTTCACTTGTAAGTGGAGACTGGCAGGTTTTCACCCCCCAAATTCGCACGCAGGAGCCATCGCTGATGGGAGCTGGAAGTAAATGTAATAAGACAGCTGACCTGACTGGGAGCAGCTTCCATCCTGCCGCGAGACTTTTAACACCACCTCACATCCGTTTCTTCACCTCCCAGGTCCTTGGGAAGGACTGGAAGGGTAGATAAACATGTCAAATCCAGTCTAAACATCTGGCTGACTGTGGGACCAACCATAATAATGTAGAAAATAAACACACACACACACACACACCCTCCTAGAGAACGAAATATTTTGGGGAATATGAAAAAAAAAAAAACAGGCAGAATAGAATATTTCCCCTAAAGGAGAAATGGGGGGAAAAAAATCATAACCAGCTCCAGTCTCCCTGCCCCAAGCAGAAACTGAGGAGGCCCGTTTTTCGAAATGCGGATGGAGACTCCAAAAAGCCACACAATTAGGGAAGCCAAAGGCTGACAAGATTAGCTCAGACAAACACCTAGGAGTTGTATTTGCCCTTTTTTGTCCATAGAGCCAGCCATGACCCCACAGGAATCCAGGAAAGTATAAAAACCCACCCGACTCTCAACTCCTTTTTGGTCAGGTGTCCCAGAACTGCACAATCTCATTCTGTTCATCAATAAACCTTCTTTCCAGCCAGCCTCCGTTTTTGTTTCCAGCGCCTTTCTCCCAGCTTGGAAGGGGACCTGGATTTTTTTTTCTAACATCTATTTGCTTAATTTATCTCCCATCTTTCTCTGAGGATAAATCTGAGCTTTTGCACAACGCTGAGCTAAAGAGATCAAAACAGATCTATCCCAAGTTGAAACACAAAACACAGGAGCTACTGAACAGACTGGATGCAATTAAGAGAATCTTTGTAGTTCTGGGTTGAAATCCTTGGTGGTCTCTGAGCTGTTTTCTTACAGATGTTTCATGACCCAACTAGGGAACACCATCAGTGCTAGGAGGGAGAAGGGTTTGCAAGAGAGGAGGAGGAGGAGGAGGAGGAAGAAGAAGAGGAAGAAGAGGAAGACTGTGGGGTCCTTGGTGCTCTCTGAGCTGGGTTGTTTTCTTACAGACGTTTCATGACCCAACTAGGGAACACCATCAGTGCTAGGAGGGAGAAAGGTTTGCAAGAGAGAAGGAGGAGGAGGAGGAGGAAGAAGAAGAAGAAGAGAAAGAGGAGGAAGACTGTGGGGTCCTTGGTGCTCTCTGAGCTGGGTTGTTTTCTTGCAGACGTTTCATGACCCAATTAGGGAACATCATCAGTGCTGGAAGGGAGAAGAGTTTATGCAGAGGAGGAGGAGGAAGAGGTGGTGGTGGTGGAAGACTGTGGGATCCTTGGTGCTCTCTGAGCTTGGTGGTTCCTTGCAGACGTTTCATGACCCAACTAGGGAACAACATCAGTGCTACAGGGCTAACAGTGATGGTGTTACCTAGTTGGGTCATGAAATATCTCCAAAAACACCGCACCAAACTCAGAGAGCACCAAGGACCCCACCTTTCGACCCTGAGCTATAAATATCCTTTATTGGTACAAACACCCTCATCCTGCAGGAGGAGGAGGAGGAGGAGGAGGAGGAGGAGGAGGAGGAGGAGGAGGAGGAAGAAGGAGAAGGAGAAGGAGAAGGAGAAGAAGGAGGAGGAGAAGAAGAAGAAGAAGAAGAAGAAGAAGAAGAAGAAGAAGAAGAAGAAGAAGAAGAAGAAGAAGAAGAAGAAGAAGAAGAAGAAGAAGAAGAAGAAGAAGAAGAATGGTTGGTGAACAAGGGGATCGTAATTGGCAATGTCAACAGGAAGGAGAGAAGTGAGAAAAGGGGCTGTGAAGACAGGAGAGGAACAGGTGTGCAATGCTACCTGGGGAGGCTGCTTGGGCCGCAGGTGGTTCTCCTGGGGTTGGAGAGATGAGCCCGGGAGGTTCTCTTCCTTCCTGCCAGCCTCCCTCCCTCCCTGGAGGCAATGAAAGGCCCCCCGAGTGCGAAGGTGCCGTGCGGCTACTATTATTGGAGTGATGAAGCATGTGCTCAGCGCACATGGAGGCCCCGAGCACCACCACCCCTCCCCATGGGCGCCTGGTTGCCAAGGTGTCCCAAGTAGCTATGGAAACCTCCCAACAGGATACGGCGTGGATGGAAAGGGAGGCTGCCTGAGTGCGACTTTTCCCCCTCTCCGATTCTGCCTTGTGAAGGAGAGGGAGAGGGAGAAGGAGAAGAAGGAGGAGAAGGAGAAGGAGAAGGAGAGGGAGAAGGGGAGAGAGAAGGAAGGAGGAGGAGGAGGAGGAGGAGGAGGAGGAGGAGGAGAAGGGGAGAGAGAAGGAAAAGGAGGAGGAGAAGGAAAAGGAGAGGGAGAAGGGGAGAGAGGAGAGGAGAAGGAGGAGGAGGAGGGAGAAGGAAAAGGAGAGGGAGAAGGAGGAAGGAGGGGAGAGAGAAGGAGAAGGTGGAGAAGGGAAAGGAGAGGGAGAAGGAAAGGGAGAAGGAGAGAGAGAAGGAAAAGGAGGAGGAGAAGGAAAAGGAGAGGGAGAAGGGGAGGGAGACAGAGGGAGAAGGAGAGGGAGGAGAAGGAGGAGAGAGAGGGAGAAGGAAAAGAAGGAGGGAGAGAGAAAGGCGAGGGAGAAGGAGAGGGAGAGGAAGAGAGAAGGAGGAGGAGAAGGAGAAGGAGAGAGGAGAGGGAAGGAGAAAGGAGAAGGAGAGGAGAAGGAGAAGGAGAGGGAGGAGGAGGGGAGAAGAAGAAGGAGGGAAAGGGAGAGAGAGAAGAAGGAGAGGGAGAAGAAGAAGGGAGAGGGAGAAGGGGAGGGAGAGAGAGGAGAGGGAGGAGAGGGAGGGAAGGAGGAGGAGGAGAAGGAGAAGGAGAAGGAGAGGGAGAAAGGAGAAGAGCGGGAGCAGGAAGTGTAGGAAGAAGGAGAACAGAGCCGGAAGGTAACCTGGAGGTCTTCTAGTCCAGCCCTGCTTTAGCAGGAGGCCCTCCCATTTCAGACCAATGGCTGCCCAGCCTCACCATGGCGCCCTCTGACCTTGGGGCTCTTTTGAAAGGTTTCATGACCCAACTAGGGACCATCAGGAGGGCCAGCAGGCCTTTTGCAAAGAGGAGGAGGAGGAGGAGGGGTGGGGTGATTGGCCCCAAGTCTCCCGGCCCCCTTTCATACCTACAGTGGGACTAGAACTCACGTACTGAGGTCCCAAATTGAGGGCTACCTGTTCCAAGCAGTACAGGTGTCCTCCTACTGTGCCCTAACAAGGACTACTACCTGCGTACAAGTGGTCCGTCTTCGTGTTTTGGCTCAGCTAAACCCATCGCGCCACAGCCCGGCACGGATGCCGTTACCTAGCCCGGTCAGGAAAAGTCTGCAGCCACCAAAACGCCACGAGCCCCCAGAGGAATCAACAGGCTAGGAGTAAACCCACTCAGCCCCAAGGCTTTACTCCAAGGGAGCCGCGTCCCCCCCGCCCCCCCAGGAACAGCGTGGGAATTTCTCCAGCCTCGCAAAACTTTTTGAGCTTTGATTTCTCTTCCCAAATAGCAGATATTTATTTTTTCTCTCCTCTCCGGCAAGAACTGCGCCTTCCCGATCTCTACCCGGAGAAGCAGAGGGGGGGAGGGGGGAGTAGGGAGGGGAGGGGGCGCTGTGGTTACAGCCACGTGCTTGGGGGCGTGGGGGTGCGGGGGGGAGCCACCTTTCCTCTGGCATCCTGAGCGATTCTGCCCTTGTTGGAATTTCAGTTTTCTCCCCTGGGTTCGAATCTTCCCCTTTAACTTAAAGCCCCCCCATTGGGTTCAACGCCCCCCCCATCCTGCCACCCGGCCCCGTTTCACGTTATTTTGGGAGGGGGCGTGGGGCGTGGGAACTGTAATTAAAAGCTGGCTGGCTCTCCTTGGCAGGCTACAATTTTCTCTGCGGATTTACGAGGGGGGGGCGGAGAAGGAAAGGTGGGGGGGGGGGCGTGAATTCTACCTGTACTCACCTGCTTTCCTCCCCTGGCAGCCAGGTGAG